>NC_092245.1:14678403-14698403 GCF_036320965.1 Panulirus ornatus
TTGATACCATACGAAACAATTCAAGGCCCTATTTACCAGCTAGATCACAATTTAGGGTAATGCTGAGAAAATAGGGTACAATTTAGCGATTTGTTAAAGAATTTTGCTTATAAATTGGTAGTTTGATATGAGGGTTCCCTAAATACAAATTCATAATCTCCTGATGAAATTGGTTTCTAAATTACGAGCCTGCCTTCAAAATGGGGAGCTTAACTATGGGGTATCCTTCATTAATTGAGGGATGAAATATGGATTCTGTCTATATCACAGGCAATGCATCGTGGATCTCTCATTAGACTGAGAATGATAACAAGGCCTGTTGATACTTGGTCAGATGGTAAGAGCCAATTAGAGAGCCAAAATAGGGAGATGAAAGGATTTCACAGTCCAATTTAAGCTCCGTTACGGAACTTGAAACCACTGCAGTCCCTGTTGACAGAATTGGAACCAGTTTAAGTCCCTCTTTTCTACAACAGAATCATGTGAAGTTGAAAAATGAGAGAGAAACAGGGCTCTTATTGATATGATAGAATGGAGCCTTACTGACAAATTGTAAGGGTATCCTGGGCTCTTTTGACAGAGTGGGAGCCAAATTGGAGGCTTAATGTCAAAATGGAAGCCATATTTGAATCCTACTAAAATGTGAAGCAAATCGATACCCTTTTGACGAAATGGGTAGTACGTTGCAGCCCTATTAACAAGATGTAAATGGCATTTGGAAACCAGCTGACAAAATAGGTTAAAAATTAGTGCCCTACTGACAAAATGTGAGCAAAATTGGAGTTACAATGCCGAAAAGTAAGCTAAATTGAGACCTATTTGACCTAATGGGATATTGCCCCTCCTATCACACTGTCTGTTCTCCTTCACTCCATCCTCTCCATCATTCTACCCATCTTTATTCTACCTTCCTTCACAGACCGCCTTCCATCCCCACCCGCTCCTTGTCCTTCACAGTCTACCTCCCAACCCTGCCACACAACCTTGCATCACTCTCTACCCTCTAATATTCCATTCTCCATGACCCCACCCCCTCCCTCTATCAACCCTCCCATCACTCCACCCTCCATCACCCTAGCCTCCCTCCCTCTACCCTCCTACAACATCTTACTCCATCGCTATACCCCTCGATGATGTTCTCATCGTCTGATCCACCTCTGTAGGCACTTAATAAATATGGCCTGAGATGAGTAGCTGAGAAACAAGATAACAGGTTTGAAGCAAGAAATATAATTCATGCAACATCTCCTCCTCCTCCTCCTCCTACTCCTCCTCCTCCTACTCCTCCTCCTCCTCCTCTCTTTTTTTTTTTACTTTATTTTTTCGTCTTGCTTACAATTTTTGTCTCACATTATAACCTGCGCTTCAATAATCTTCGTATAAGACGCAGATGATTCGGCCAGTATGGCTCCCGGGCTCAATCAGGACTCCCCCTGTGTTTAGGAAAGCTACCAAATGTCTTCATCGCCAAGAACTTCAGATGCCTCGGAAGAATGTTCTTGCTTTGGCAGGGATCATCTCTGACTTTCGTTCAATCGCTTCCAAGGACGGGGTGTCGGGCTGGATTGACTTGTAGAATGCACGGGGGTTGAGAGAGAGAGAGAGAGAGAGAGAGAGAGAGAGAGAGAGAGAGAGAGAGAGAGAGAGAGAGAGAGAGAGAGAGAGAGAGAGAGGGAGAGAGAGAGACTGAGATTGAAGATAGAGGAGATAATAGAGAGGTTATTTGACCATACGATGGAGTAGAGTGCTTAGAGATGTAACTAGACCATATGACAGGCGAGAGAAGTAAGGTAACTCAACGCGTAGATGGTCCAGAGGAACTACAATGGTAACTCAGCCATACAACAGAGGATCTACGATGGTAACTCAACCATACGATGGAGGAAGTGCAATGGTAACTCAACCATAGATAGACCTGAGGACCTACAATGGTAACTCAACCACAGATAGACCAGAGGACCTACAATGGTAATTCAACTATACAATAGACCAGAGAATCTACGATGGTAATTCAACCATACAATAGAGGAAGTACGACGGTAACTCAACCATACGATAGACCAAAGGCAACTACACTGGTAACTCAACCATACCACTGACTAAAGGAACTAGAAAGGCAATCCAACCATACGACTCAATATTTATACAAAAAAAAACCATCTGAACAATAATGATTACGAAAAATAGACGAATATATGTGAACACTACATATGAAGTAATTGAACATAATGAACAGAAATTAAGTAAAATGAAGACATTTTGAACATGTAATGAACGAACGTGCGTCTCAAGGCTGAGGGGCTGTTGGACAGCATTACGACCTGTACCTGCCCACCTTTATGACAGAACTTGACGGGAAATTCATCTGTCGTTCTTGCAACTGAATAAGCGTTCATGATGGCCATGAATAGACAGAGGAAAGGGCTCACTTTACTCTATGTTCAGAAGTTTAATTCTCATGTAGGATTATTTCTAAGTGTGTGTGTGTATATATATATATATATATATATATATATATATATATATATATATATATATATATATATATATATATATATATATACATACTCATTCTGTCTCATTTTCATCCCTCTCACACTTATTCTTTGGGACTTATTTTGTGAGTGTTTTCGCCAAATGTCGTGTGTCTGTTATTCAGGATTTCTTCCATTCGTTCTTTAAGTTTCAATCTTAATCATTTATGACAAATGCATCACTAATTTCTTCTCACGATATCCAGTGTCACAAAATATCATATGTTCCTCGTACTTATTAAGTCATTTCTAATGCTGTAAAATCATTCTTTCTTGCCATTTTTCTTATCATTTGTCTTTCACGTACCTTTGAACTTAGTTGTCTTGTCTGTCTTGTGTCTCTGTTTTCCGCGGGAAGTTTTACTTGCAATGACAACCCATAGTCCATATCACTCGAGGATGAACAAAGTCTAACGTAACATCCAGGATATACTTCGCATAATACGATGCTCAGAGTGGGGAAAAAAAAAAGAAATAATTATGGGCTCGATCTGAGTAAGGTGGTCGTGTCTTTGCCGTGGCCCTGATCCGATCCCCTTTTGCTTCCAGGGAATAAATTGTGCCCTTAGTCCTTTATATGATGTCCTTGGCTATATAGCCTTACTCTTCCTGTGGCTGCCCCAGTTCTCGTTCAAGGCTTTGAGTGTTCGTTTTACTGTCCCCCTTATCTGGGCCCTTCGGTTCTAAGGCATAAATTTTGACCTTAGTTCTTTATTGTATGTCCTTAGCCTTAGCCTTACACTTAGCCTTACCTTTTCCTCGTCTAAGGCTTAAGGTGATAATCCATCTACTGTTCCCCCGATCTCGACCCTCTGGTTCTAAGGGCATAAATCATGCCTTTAGTCCTTTTCGATTACATAGCCTTACCCTTCCTATGGCTGGGCCTTCTTGTCGTCGTCCAATGCCTTTTTGGCCACAATTTGGCCTGTGAGACGACTGGGCGAAGGTGGCCATCTTCCTCCAGCCATAGCCCTGGCCCCTCCCTGTACCTCACAGCTATAATTACGCCCATAGCTTAGGCCACCGAAGCCCCAGGCACGCAATCAGAACAATCATATCCTCTCCATTATCACGTCCGCGAATCACACCGCCCTACTCAGTCTCTCGTGTTTTCATCATCCGCTTGAAATCTCTTCCCACAGACATATTCTCTCCTCTTTTTTTTTTTTTCCTACTTTCTAGTTTGATCATTGACTCTATAAATACCCAGCTCGAAGGTTACGACCGACAACACTTGCGCCTCCTTAGTCGTATGGAAACAACAGTAGGTACATGACTCTCTCTCTCCTTGCTCCTACCACACTTGGAGTTTGTGTTGACGTTTTCCTCCCATCGCAAACAATCCCAGTGGTTTTGTCTGCCTCAAAACAAGTCTTAGTCGTCTGTATGCTGTGTCTGCGTTCCTTTAGGTATACGATCATCATCAGACGTCTTATCCTTCTTATCATTTTTTTTTCTCTTCTTCAAGTCTTTATTACGTAACTTAAGATCTTGTATCAGGCGTGTTCAGGTCTTGGCATAGCCGTCTCCTTCTTCTCCTCCTCCTCCTCCTCCTCGAGCTGGCTGCTCCCTGAGCTTGATACCGAACCAGATTCCCTTGGCTGTGATCCAGCAACTAGCCCGGCCTCTGTCCCTATAGCCCCTGTCTTAATGATACCTTTGGTCTGTGGCTCACAACTGGTAGCGGGGGCCTTAGCCCTAACATTCCCAGCTCTCTCACCCTCTCACTCTCCCCCCTCCCTCCCTCTCGCTCTCTCTTTCTCTCTCTGACTCTCTCTGACTCTCTCTCTCTCTCTCTCTCTCTCTCTCTCTCTCTCTCTCTCTCTCTCTCTCTCTTATAGCTATGGCGGTGGAGGCCAATGAGAAGTGATCGGTCCGTGTGTGTGTGTGTGTGTGTGTGTGTGTGTGTGTGTGTGTGTGTGTGTGTGTGTGTGTGTGTGTGTGGTGTGTGGTGTGTGTGTGTGTGTGTGTGTGTGTGTGTGTGTAGCATAACCAAGCACAAGTTAATGTGGGAGGAAGTTAGGAGAGTGGGGAGGGAAGGGACAGGAGAACCAGCTGCGTCAGATGGTGCTGAAGACTCTCTCTCTCTCTCTCTCTCTCTCTCTCTCTCTCTCTCTCTCTGCCTTGTGTTCCTCAGTATCCATTCCTAACCCCCCCCCCCACCAACCACGTGTCGACCGGGGCTCGAACCCCCCCGGGCGTCCCATGCGATAATTTCCAGAGCCTTGCCTGGTAATATGCCAATTACTGTCGAAGAACCATTCGTTTGGGCAAGAAATAGAGATATTAAAATTGGAGACGTAGTGCGTGCATGCGTTTGCTGTGGCGTCCCCTCCTCCTCCTCCTCCTCCTCCTCCTCCTCTTCCTCCTCCTCCTCAATCTCGATCTTCTTGGGTGGGTGGTGGACCTACCGACACAGACAGGCCAAAATCTCCTCCCGGAAGATTCCTAATCACATTGATTGGTTCACCTTTGCTGAACCAGACCAACCACCCCTGTCCCCTTCTCTCCAACTGCATGTCCGGAGACACGGAAACATGATCACGGACGCCTGTTTTTTTCCCCTCTTTGTGCACCGAACACGATGGAAAAGTTGAATAACACGTTCCGAATGGGATGAACTAGAAGACAGGCCAGCCCCACCGAGAGAGAGAGAGAGAGAGAGAGAGAGAGAGAGAGAGAGAGAGAGAGAGAGAGAGAGAGAGAGAAAAAAATCTTTTTTCCTTTCTTTTTTTTTACGAATGGCACCAGTGATGGTTCCACGTTTTCTGTTGAAGACTCGTGTGTGTGTGTGTGTGTGTGTGTGTGTCTCTCTCTTGCGAAGTCTTGTTTTCTACCCTCACTTCGAGTGCGTCCTTCCCATACTCATTAACACACACCCTCCTCTCCCTTTTCTCTTAAGAGTAACCTTCGCAACCCTTATTTTCTTAATTACTTTATCTACTCCACCGTCTTGTTTAGGGTCACCCGTGCCCGTTCGTCCGTTTTCTCTATTTCTCTTTCTGCCGGCCCACTCTAGTCTAGAGCCAGCCTCGTTCGAGCCGTTTGCTATCGATCAGTTCCTAATTCTAGTTTCTCTCTCCCTCCCTCCCACCCAGCCTCTCTCTCTCTCTCTCTCTCTCTCTCTCTCTCTCTCTCTCTCTCTCTCTCTCTCTCTCCTCCCTCGCCCTACCTCCCTCTCTCGCTCCTATTTCCAGTGTCCTCTCTCTCTCTCTCTCTCTCTCTCTCTCTCTCTCTCTCTCTCTCTCTCTCTCTCTCTCTCATTTACACTTTCCGCCTCTTCCCTACCCTCACTTTTTATCTATCTTTTTGATCTCTATCACTCTACCTCTCCTTCATCTCTCTCTCTCTCTCTTGTCCTTCCTTCTTTTTTTTATTTCTTAACCCTCTACACCTTCTGCCGATATCTCTCATCTACGTCTCTAGGTTTCCCTATGGTCTCTCTCTCTCTCTCTCTCTCTCTCTCTCTCTCTCTCTCTCTCTCTCTCTCTCTCTGTAAGTCATAGACAAATTGTCTCTTCAGATTTTCAATCCACTTCAATGAAAGAAAAAAAAAAATAACTTCAAACATCTCCTTCTAAATGCTCCCATTCTCCTTTCCTAACCTTCAATTCTCTCTCACTAAATAAAAACTCTTAACCTTTTCCTTTTATTTCCGAGTCTGCCTTTCCTCTTCGTTTCTTATTATCTTCTCTACACTTCCCTCCCCCTTTATTGCTTCACACACTATACCTTCAGCGCAAGGCTCAGTCTAAAGACAATTTGCATATCAGTCAGCGTTATTTTTTTTTTCATTTTTTTTCCTATGTGGACTAAAAAAAAAAAATTGCAAGTCAGTCAGTGTTATTCTTTTTTTCCCATGTGGATTAAAAAAATAGAATTTGCATGTCAGTCAATGTTATTTTTTCTCATGTTTCCCCATATGGCTTAAAGAAAAGCAGACTGCATATCAGTCAGTGCTGTATTTTCATGTTTCTTTATATGGATTAAATTCATTTATTTCAGCCATACTTTCATTTTTCTGCTTTTCATTTCCTCTTCTTTTAATGCCCTTTTTGTCCATAGTTCTCTCGTCAAAAGTCAATGGACCATTTTAGAGACTCATTCTAATTCTTAATTCATTTGTTTTCTATCTTCTTTTTTTACAATATTTGTCTGGGAGTTTCTTTATCCATTATCTATCCTGTTCAGTGGCCAACAATCCTCTCTTTGAGTTCTCTATGGAATATTTTACATAATAAGTCTTCCAGCTTATCATAAGTCATAGATTCACTTCTTTAGCCAACGTCTCCAGTTACGTCTGTGATCTACTGTTTGTTCTCTTTGGTGTAGGAATATATCTTACAGTCTGTAGCCCTCTGTATTCCCATATTTATCATGTTCTTGCTTAACAATCCTGTTAGGTGACTTTGAATTACACTATCCACGCACCAATTTCTCTGTTCATACTCATACATACAACCAAATTTTGATATACGAACCATATGTATACTTAAATATATACAACAGTCCTTATCATTCGAAGGTCTGATCGGTCAAATCAGTCTGGGCTACGTCTCTCTATGTCTGCCAGATGAGGGTCCTGATCTGTGCAACATCATCTGTCTATAGAACCCGAGGCAATCATGTATGTAGTGTCTTCCACTCGATCGTCCCATGAGGGATAGCCATATCCCACACCCTACCCATTCCAGTCGAATGTACAAACCCACTAAAACGTTACACAGTCTCGACACATTTCCATATGTGTTGTGACCTATTCGCCATTATGCCAACTTCTTAGTTCATAGAGAAATATTCTCATCTTCAGGGGAAGTTCCAGCAACAGTTATCAATGATCCATGTACATTAACGAAGAGTCGAGAGTCATAAAGGCATTTGAATTCTCGTAATCATGCGTTGTTTTAAACGCACGATAAACGCCACATACATTCTCTTTTCGTTTTGAAAAATTTTCACAACTTGTCTTCGTTCAAAAACGAAAAAGGAGATAGACTAAATGCTGGCTGAACAGGTTAAGATTGTGCTTATCTCGCAATGGAACAAGAACTTTGAACAATTTTTATGGCATTTCTTCCCACGTCTCATCCTTCTATCTCGTCCTTGTTGCATTCGCCTCCCTCTCTCCCTCTGTCATTTGCATTCCTCTCCCTTCTCCCTCTTACCGCGTCTCTCTTCGGACTCTCGGTCGAACATCCTCTATATCCATAAGCTCCCTAAGACCTTCCCTGCTTCCATTAGCCGCCCCCCCCCCGCCCCCCTCCACACCTCCTCCTCTTTCCCCTGTTACTCCCATAGGCACACCTATCCTCCCTGCACCCATAAGCCCCCCCCTCCCTCCTCCTCCTCTACACGCCCTGCATCCATAAGCTCCCTCTATCCCCCTTTGCATCCATATGTCCCCTATTTCCTCCCTGTTCCCATGAGCCCTCTCTCTCTCTCTCTCTCTCTCTCTCTCTCTCTCTCTCTCTCTCTCTCTCTCTCTCTCTCTCTCTCTCTCTCTCTCTCTCTCTCCTCTGGCTTTCCTTCTTGACGCCTACTATCCCTCATTACTTCTTTTCCTCGCTACTTAATTCCCCTCTTTCTCTCCCCTTCCCACCCCCACCTATCCTCTCCCGTCTCCATTCCTCCCTCCTCCAAAACTCCCCCACCCCCATCTCCCCACGTCTACTCTAATCTCCCAGTCATATTCCTACTATCCTCCCCCCCCCCTCACCCCTTGTCTCCCAGACCTCCAAGATCCTCACACCTTTTACGCTCCCTCCCGTCTCCCACCGCATCTCCCTCCCATCACCCCGTTCTCTCCCACCCTCGGGGGAGAAATAAGTCATCGTCGCCCTGGAGATTACGACAGGCGAACCTCTTCGAGCCTTGGAGAGCTGAGAACGTCTTATTGTCTGTCTGGCAACATGCGATCAATACTAAATTTCCCACCTGGGATTATTTCAGTGGAAGATATCCACCTTATAAAAAGAAAAGGGCGGGGTGGGGGGACGAACTCGTGTACTTATTTTCTCCCTATTTCTTTCTTTATTATCTTTACGTCGATATTCACACAGGCACTAGTCTATATTTCCAGCTCCGTGTAAGTCATTATCCCATTTCTCTACATAGTTTCTCAGTCTTGCCTCCTTTTCTCTCTCTCTCTCTCTCTCTCTCTCTCTCTCTCTCTCTCTCTCTCTCTCTCTCTCTCTCTCTCTCTCTCTCTCTCTCTCTCTCTCTCTTTACCCTAACGGTGCTACGTATATGATTACCGAGCCACCGCCATTACAGTCTCTCTCTACCAGTCTTTCACCCAATCCCAAATCCCATTCCCAAGACTCCAACCTCAAGTCCCTCTGACCCTCCCAGCCTCAATCTCTCCCGCCAGTCTTCCTCTCAAAATATTCCTTCCACTGTATCAAAGACTTCCCCCCCACCCCCTCACCCCATCACCCCCTCACCCCCTCATTCTCATCTTCTTCCATCTCATATTTCACCCATAACAGCCCCTTGACCTAAGGTTATATTTATCTTTTTTATTATCTATATTTACTATACTTTATATTACCAAATAGTTCCGAATGTTGTTTTAGGTTTGGCTATGTTTTTTCTTCTTTTTCTTTCTTTTTTTTGGGGGGTTGGAATCTCTGTGGGATACTTAATCAGTCTACCTTTTATTCTGTGGAATTTTAGGGGGGGCGGCTTCGTGAAAGTCTGTCTGTGAGAATTTTTTGATTTGGCTGGTCCTTTCGTCTGTCTGTGAAGTTAGTCCTTCAGTCTGTCTGTCTGTGAGAATTTTTTGATTTGGCTGGTCCTTTTGTCTGTCTGTGAAGTTAGTCCTTCTGTCTGTCTGTCTGTGAGAATTTTATGATTTGGCTGGTCCTTTTGTCTGTCTGTGAAGTTAGTCCTTCAGTCTGTCTGTCTGTGAGAATTTGTGAAGTTAGTCCTTCAGTCTGTCTGTCTGTGAGAATTTTGTGGTTCGGTTAATCCCTCTGTCTGTCTGTTGAGGTCTATGAGAGTCTGTCAGTTATCTGTCTTCATCTGTCTGTCCGTCGTCTCCATTATCTTTCCTCTCTCTCTCTCCCTGTCTTTCTGTTCCACTGTCACATCTGTTCTTCTGTGGAATTTTTCAGGGGTTTGTTCATCATCTGTTCGTTAGACAGTTTCCATATTTTCCCGTTTTCTTCCCTTCCCCCCCTCCCCCCCCCTCTCTCTCTCTCTCTCTCTCTCTCTCTCCTCTCTCTCTCTCTCTCTCTCTCTCTCTCTCGTAATAACTGTCCTTCCAATCCCTCCCCCTCCCCCATACCTACCTACCCCCTCCCCCCCTCGTTCCCACAACCCTTCCATAAAGGTGATGCTAATCATTTCGTTGCCTCTCGTTAACAGGCCGCTCCCAACAACCTTGTCTAAGCCTACTGGTGACGTGATAAGCAAGTGGGAGAGTCTGCTCCAACGCAGTAAAACAAACGAAAGTTCGCCCCCCCCTCCCTCCACCTTTTCCAAGGCCTATAGCCAGGGAAAGAAAGAAAAAAAAAAGATAACTTAGACCACTTTGGAATCCTATCCCTTAAGGAAGAATTCTCTCTTAAAACACAGGGGATATCAAACCTTCTGTCTTCAATCCCCAAGTGCCAAAGTCATGTAATAACCTCATATCTTTTTGCCTTTTTTTTTTCCCTAGCCTGTTCTCATATCCTCATCCGGGGAGATGTAAGCTGGAGATTAAGCTGATTCATCCAAATGTAGGAAAATTACCAAACTGGCTTGTTCTACTCTGGATGTCGCCCCGTCTGTATGCGTTCTGGTCGATCTCCTCCTTACCTCCTCCTTTCCGTAGGGGTCTGTTGATACTAATGGCTGTCTCCCATACCAGGAGGCTTTTGTGAGTTGTAATGAATACGTAATTATTAATAATCACGTCATTACCATGACTGTAGGCTTAGGCTACGAGGGGCTGACGCACAGTTGGTGCTGCCACAGGCCTGGCGTTATGGGGTCGTAGAAGGAGCCAGGGGGCTGGAACCACTAACGCTGGAATTCTTATAGAGGAGACACTTGAGGTTCGACGTTAGATACGATTATGGCTTAGTCTCCTCATGTCCAAGGGAGGGTGGTGTGGTTAGGGGGGGGTTGGTTGGTTTGTCTCTGTTTGCCGGCCTTGGGAACTACCCCTTTGGCCCTTTGGAAAGAGGTAGGCAACTATTCGAAAAGGCTGGCCGAAGGGGGGGGGGGGGGGACACGACGACGACACCCACAGACCCATCAATGTTTATCTAACATTATTAAAAAAAAAAAAAAAGGCGGAGGGCCATGAAATCAATATTATTACCGTCGAAATCGAGGGCAATTTTTTTACCCCTCGAGGCGTGTGGCTGTAGTAACGGCAGCACAATCATCATCCAATGTATCGAGAAAATATAAATACCATTTCGAAACATCGAAGTCCAAAAACGGGCCGATACGAACGCAGCCTAAGACAAGCGGGTGTTACTCTCCAACTTAATCATGGCTCCCAAGAGCCTCGTACTCAAGAATTAATACTTTAGTGAAGAAATTTCTCCCCCCCTCTGCACCTTTCCTGGTACCCAGAACACCCGTTGAAACTGAGGGAGGAGACGGGAGCCTGAGGGGGAAATTGGGGGAAATTGGGGTGCGGGAAGGTGGTTAGGGAAAGGAGAAATGAGAATGGTCTGTATAAATGAAGAAGGATGGCATCGGTTGAAGATGGTGGAGTTCCCGAGATACTTATTCAGTGGGGGAGAATGGGGGAGAGGTGGAGGTGGTGGAGGAGGAGGAGGGGTGGGTGTCCTTCTTCTCCCCTCCTCCTTCCACAGTGAGTGTCTTGTGGTCCATTATTTGAATTATGATCTTTCTTCCCGATGCATTCCTCGTGGTTCGGGGCCCTCACACGTGCCAGGGTAAGGCAAGCACTGATGGATATATATGCCAGCAGCTACGTCTGGCCCCCACACCACTCTCTCTCTCTCTCTCTCTCTCTCTCTCTCTCTCTCTCTCTCTCTCTCTCTCTCTCTCTCTCTCTCGTCCCGGGACGCAAGATTTTCTCTCTCTCTCTCTCTTTTTTTTTTTCCTTTTATACCCAATAAACATTCTCCGCCCTGCCATTTGCGGCATTTTATCATCAATAAACACGATGCTCATGATGAAAAGGATGGTTCGTCCAGAAGCATCTTGACACATAGCCGAATAGAGGAATTTATTGGCCAGTCCATTTCCTGAAGCTATTCTTTTAGGGGGGGAGGGGAGAGGGGAGGGGAGAGGGGAGGGGAGGAGGGAAGGAGACCCGACGCCTCTCTCTCTTTTTTGGGGGAGGAGGAGAATGTGACCGGAAGGGCTACTTGAAGAGGCGCGCGAGCGCGCGCGTGCCGCGTGTGGAGCTCAGTTCAAAGTGCCACGCGTTTACGACACGATGCGAAAAGTGAACTGGGGAAGAAAAACTCTTCTCTTTTCCTCTTATATCGCCAACAGTGTTGTTATGAGGCCATTTTATGCAGGGAGGGCGTGTATGGTCTTCGAATAATCTTGAACACCTGATGATGCTTTTCAAGCAATCTTTCAACTGGTGGTTGTAACTTGACGTTGATGGTCTTAACGACCCTGGCATTTGACAGGCGTAAGCCCATATAACCAACTAACCTTATCATAAGGGATATACTTAAGACAGCAAGGTGGATATAATTCATTCATCTTCCAACGAAAGACGATTACATTCAACAAACGCAGACAAATAATCAAGTGCTTTGTAAAAATACGATTATGTAACTAAGCTTGATTATTAAAAAAAGAATACAAACTAAGAGATCTATTACCGATAACCATATTTCTTTATATAATTACTTGAAGATGTATAAAGTTTACGTGTCATTTAACGATTTCATGACATCCTAACATTTCAAATCGAGCAACTGAAACTTCTGCAGTGACTTCCACACTCACAATCATATTACTCAGTTTCATTTATCCAATAATCTTATACTACAAATATCCTTCTTAATTATATCATGGTATAACCTCTAGTTATTCTGTTCTTGCCTGTTTCTTAGAGCCTTTCCCTGCTAGACCTTTTCTATTAGATGTCTCTGCTTCTTTCAGTGACGTAACCGAGAGGCGTATTGTAGATTTGGGCCGACGTAGGATACGAACACTACTGAATGTTTCCTCAACCATACACTTGAATACGATTGCGATTTTCATACTTGACAGCAGAGAGGCTGTCTCCTCTTTCCTGTTCTCGTGAGGTCAATACCTAGCGAAGTCTTCGGAGGTCTTTTAACCCCTCAACCCGGGCTGGGGCCCAGGTTGCTGAAGCGTAGGTGACAGGTTGAACGGAATGTCGCTTCCCAAGTCCCTGCCACACAGATCCATGCATCTCATTTCTCGCTTGATGATATGTGTATGTGTGTGTGTGTGTGTGTGTGTGTGTGTGTGTGTGTGTGTGTGTGTGTGTCTGGAATCCAGTGACACGAGTGTATATATCTATTTCTAAGAACCAATCTTCTTAAAAGCTCTTAAGTAAATGTTTTTTACTACCCAACTGTCGAATTAGCATCTCTGAATAGCCAAGAGCGATTGATGTATGATTTTGTGTGCACACCACTTGAAAATACAACTTATACAATGATACAGTTATACAACACTATATTGGATCTTTGCATCGACTTTCCGTTCGTACGAAGCCGTATGGAAATTAATCAAAATTACTGTGGCTCTGGTATAATGCGAATGACAGCTGAAGAGTGAATGTGAGTAAATGCACCCTTCTTCTCTTCGTCTATCCCTGGCGCTACCGCGCTTACGCGGGAAACGGCAAACAAGCATGAAAGAAGGAAAAGTTGTAGTTTGCGGACATGCCTTGCTAATCCGTCCATGAGATGTGTGGAAACATCGAAGTAGAAGGCTCGTTTGAAGACGGTCGTCCAACAAGTCTCAGACCTACAGGATTTCGACTCACAATACAAGACACGTAAAATGTTATGGATTATATTAACTTTCAATAAAGAAATTCCTCCTGCTTGATGGCCCATAAGTCATGGGAATGACGCCTATAACCCCTTTTGACAGTGGGGTCGACGATCCCTTTTGGAAGAGGCAGAGAAATATGACTTATGAAACTGATTCATCTTTTTGTGGCGTACAACACTATCATCACCCGGTTGTCGAGAGTTTGTGTGTGTGTGTGTGTGTGTGTGTGTGTGTGTGTGTGTGTGTGTGTGTGTGTGTGTGTGTGTGTGTGTGTGTATGTGTGTTTACCTATTCATATGGTACGGGGAGGAAGAAGAAGAAAGAGAGGAGACACAAAAACAACACCCTCCCACTAAATAGTCAAATAAATAGAAGAAAAGCCGAGGTAAATGATTTGAACATCCCAGACGAGATGGGGAAGAACAGACAGACTAGTCCATCGTAAAATATAAGAGAAAAAAAACAAATTACTGGAACGAGTTGGAGACTTTGAATATAGCGTTGCGACGACACGGCTTGCCTGAAAAGTCGCTTGGTTGGGTAGTCGGCTTGTCGTGTTCATAAACCAGTGTGTGACAAGGGAAGATTTTAACGAGAGGTTTAGATGGATTTGAGGGTTTAAGGCTGTCTTTGCTTGGGTTCCGATCTGTTTGTTTGATTCGACGCTTCTGCTTGGGTTTAAAATGTTGTGTTTGTTGCGTCGTGTGTGTGTGTGTGTGTGTGTGTGTGTCAGTGTGTGTGTGTGTGTGTGTGTGTTTAGTCTTTGTTTGAACATCAAGATTCCTGTTTATGTTCCGTGTGTCCTGTGTGTCCATTTCTCGAGAGGGGAAATGTACCTCAGAATTTCTGTGGTAATTTCCAAGAGTTAAGAGGCTGTTAACGAGCATTTAACGAGCGTTTAATGAGCGTTTAAGTGTGTTCTCAGCCGGGGGTATAGGTGTTTAAGTGTACCTCCTCGCTCATGTTTTTGATATTTGATTTACCTTCGATATATAACATGTAACACCTTATCTGAAAGGCGCGGCTCACGCAGGTCTTTTGAGCTCCTTTGGTCTGTGGCTGAGGGGGGGTATGTGGGTTTTTATATCGTGTGGGTGTGTGAGCGGGCCGCCAACCAACAGGATTTTAAAAGCAGTGTTCAAGCGTGTTATGCGCTTATCTCTGTTACTCTTTGCACACTTTAAACGCTTGTGGGAGGGGGGGGAGGGCGATGATGAGATCCATGGAAGCGCGACGGTACGACCCTCGAGCACGGACAGTACGACTCTTGATTATAACGTTACGACTCCCTGAATGCGAAGGTACGACCCTGGAATATAATAGTAAGGCATTTAAACACGACGGTACGACCCTTGGTTATAACGTTACGACCCTTATGCACGACAGTACGACCCCTCAGCATGACGGTACTACCTTTGAGCACGAGGGTACGACCCATGAAGAATGTAGATATCTGATAATTCAACAGAAATTGAAGTATTCATACACACAGATGTATGATTTGAGTCTGAGCCAGTGGAACATAAGTGTTAAGTCATAATCTCAAATGTTCAACCGGAAATCTAAGTGTCACGTTGTGGAATGGTTCACAGAAGAATCAGTCATTTATTCTTCTTCAACTTACGTGTTCTGTAGATAAGTCACGCAACGAATCACGTGTTCAGTTCGCGGTTCATATGTTCAGATAGAATATGAATCATAAGCAAAATTGAAGCTTTGTTCATTATGCTGCATGATCTTTCGCTTTAGAATATATTCATTCTTTTTTTTCATTTGCCACAGTGAAGGATGAAGCTGTTTAGAATCTGCACCACAATAGATAAGTTGTGCACGGGATGAGCTGGTGATTCACCTGTTACTTCCTGAATTAAGTAGCCAACCATAACTCAAGCCTTTAGCGACGGTTTCGTGCGTCTATCCTGGATTTATCTGTCTTCCTTTAAAAAGTTTTACCAAAGGGATTTAAGAGCGGTGGTGATATCTTAGCGTACAGCCCCCCAAACTCGCGTCTTGCTTTGAGTTAATTGTGCCTCTTGGGTGTACCGTCTTAGAAATGCCTTCAGACACAGAGGCGCTGAGTTTATCTCTTTTGAGTAATTAACAGCATATGAGAGACGGGGAGAGAGATATATATCCTCATTGCCAAGTCTTCTACACTAGCCTCCATGATAGTGTTCAAATGAGACTGCGAGGTTACCAAAGAATTATACACTTCTATATGGATCAGATTGTTTCCGTATGTCCCCTCTGTATGTTGGTGTTACCGGACTCCACCTACCTGTGGTTATATCGTGAGGGACAAGTCACCTTCGACGAGGCTATGTCAATGTCAATAGAGGGATAAGTATAGTCTCATAAAGGACCCTTTTTCTCTCTCTCTCTCTCTCTCTCTCTCTCTCTCTCTCTCCAAAGGACACCATCATTTCCCTGCTACTGAGTGGAGTGTAGCCTCTAATCTACAGGAAGTCCATAAAAGAAGCCCAAGGATTATACATGCAAAATATGTATACATGAATATATGTGTCTGTCTGTCTGTCTGTATGTATGTATGTGTATGTATGTATGAATATACCTTTTACTGATTTCATTTCAAATATGTTCCATGCAACTGTGCATGCACGCGATTAAATGTAGAAGTAGGCATTTGTGTGTGCGTATTATGCAATGTGCACACACAAATGTAAATTTTGCATAAGTTTATATTACGTAAAAATATATATGCAAATGACTATATGCAAATGTTTCTATTGTGTCCGCCATCGTATGACTGGGATTGCAGCTGTCCATATGTAAGGATGAGTAGGGGAGAAAAAAAGGGGAAAAAAAAAAAATACTCATTAGAAATTGTAGTTACAAGGTAAGGGTAGGGGGAGGAGGGGGGGGGTAGGGGGGACTTAAAACAAGGGGTATGATATTTTTCTTTTTTTCCTGTACGTGACAAGGTGAGTGTGTAGGACTTTGTCAAACGTTGGTTTAATCTGGTTTGAAACGAGGTTTTACTAACCTGGTTTTTAGCGCAAGGGTTTTACTATCCTGGTTTGAGCTGAGTGTTATAACGATACTCTCTCTCTCTCTCTCTCTCTCTCTCTCTCTCTCTCTCTCTCTCTCTCTCTCTCTCTCTCTCTCTTTCTCTCTATCTCGCTTGCTCCTTCCCTTCCCTGTTCCTATCTCTTTATTTTCCCTAATCCTCTCCCTCCCTCTTCCCTTCTCTCTCCTTCCTCTTCCACACACTCATTCCACTCCCTCCCTCTCCTATCCACACCTCAGACCACCCCTCCGAGTTGGGGGAGGAGGAGGAGGAGGAGGAGGAGGAGGAGGAGGAGGAGGAGGAGGACGAGGCGCCTCCCCCCTTCCCCCAACACCCCCCAGGCACTGTGCTGGTGGTGGTGATGATGGTGGTGGTGGTGGTGGTGGTGGTGGTGGTGGTGGTGGCAGCAGAAGCCTCCTCCCCTGCATATAGATTCCTCATGTTAATGTTAAAATCGACGAAACTCATTAAACTTTACACATCGCCCCTAACGACTTTTAAGAACTTTTCCCCCCAAAAATCCACTATGAAACAGCCGGTTTAGATCTAGTGCGGATAAATCAGCGTTATGAGAGGCGTTGTATTCGATGGATCGGCCATTGGCCTGGATATCCGTATTGGGTAAAGAAAAAAAAAAAAAGATAAAAAGAAAGGATGAAATAGAAGAAGCTGTCGGATCGCTTTGTGTCCAAGATTTCCTTGCGTAATCTTCTAAGGGTGAAAGTCTTCCGGAAAAACTTTGGATTATTTAGAGATCTCGACATGTTGAGGCAGAGGCCATATTCTGGGTCTCTGTAATGGGTGTGTGTGTGTGTGTGTGTGTGGGGTTGGGAGGAGGGGGTCGGGGGGTCATTAGTATCATTATTACACCGGAGGAAATGGTTCTAAATGAGCTGGTTAATGAGCCTTAATGACAGTATATCTCTCCTAATGACCTTTCATATTAAGTTTTCACTTAAAGTCTTTTTTTCATGTATCTTTTTTTTTCTTCATATATCGGTAACTTGGATTTAATTCCAACAGGATCTTCGTGACATATATATATATATATATATATATATATATATATATATATATATATATACTTTAGTTCTACCTAATCGACATGGTTGAGATAGACAGAACCCATTCTGTCCTCTAAGATAGACATGATTAGTACGCGCGTTCCGTGTGTTTGGAAGAGGGTAGCACACGCCAACAGTTCTGACATTTACACTCATGTGTCATCACACAGACTCAAAAATATGTCCTTCCAAACTGTTCGGGGGGGGGATGAATGCCACAATCACTCACTCATACCACACCTCGAGTATCCGAAATGGTATGATGGGCCACATAAACTACCATTGGAATTTATCACGTTCACTCTATATCTATTGACACAATGTGACGAGACTGCAGGATGGTGTACTGTCCTGGTGCTGAGCGAGTGTAACACACGAGAATGATAACTTCGTTTCGGATAAGGAATCCGCCATTAGCTTTTAAAAGTTTGTGAGACAAAGGGAGAAGAGAACTTTGACAAATACGATGCCTTCTTTTTTTTTTCTTTTCTTACATTCGCTAATGAAAGCAAAAGGATTGATCATGCTAATAACTCGGTATCATCTTAAGGACTGGACGAGCGAATCACTAATTGATCTCAATAAATCTGGTTCTCTGATACTCGACTGTTTTAGTCGGGGAAAAGTCTCTACCTAGGAGGAGCTCCAGCTGAGAAGAATGTTTATCAAAATGTTTTTTCCACAACCGCAGCTGAGATGAATGTTTACCAAAACGTTCATCCACGACCAAAGCTGAGAGGAAGGGACACCAAACGTTTCCTCAGAATCACAGCTGAGAGGAACGTCCACGCAATGTTCTTCCATAAGCACAACTGAAAAGGACGTTTGTTGAACGTTCCTCCAAAACCGCAGCTGAAAGGAGCATCCATGCAACGATCCTCTCACAGCCACAAGTGAAAGGAACGCCCAGCAAACGTTCCTCCACAACCACAGTTGTTAAAGAACGTCTACCGAGCATCCTTCCTTCCCCTACAAAACCGCGACTGAGAGCAACGTCGCCAAACGTTCCTGTAACAGTCACATCTTTGAAGTTCGAACGTCCACCTGATGTTCCTCCATGAACCACACATCTCAACGAACTGAGAGAAAACGTCCTGTACCTCCTATCGTTCCGTACCTATAGCTAAAGTACTTGTTTCCTCAGTCAAGAGAATTGTACCTGTCCTCAAACACCAGTCCAAGCTCAGATCTCATAAAAAGAGTAAGAAGAAGAAGAAGAAGAAGAAACCCACCCAGCTTCCATGACCTCTCTTCCTCCGTCGCGTTACTACCTCTATACATTTCCCTTTCACCTTTCTCTTTGTTGATGATGGAGAGTGTCTGGAAATTCAGAGACCCCCCTCCGCCTTATTTTCTTTTTAATATTCCAACCCGAGAGCGGGAGAGAGTTTCGGAGGCGATTTCCAGGAGAGGAATATTATCCCTCAAAGACCAGGAGCCTCAAGTCCTGGTTCCTCTGCCTCTCTAGGCTTGCCGAGGTAAAACATTTTAATGTCTCTTTTAGTAGGTGTTCCGGGCACCGCCATTAAATGCGTCTAAAGTCCCAAGACCTCCAGGGTCCCAGAGGCGTCTGTTCCCTCACCAACACCTCGCCTTGCCTTCTGTCTTTTTATTTTCTTCTCCTGCTTGTACTTCTTTTTAATGCGTGTCCATTTTTGCTGCTGTTTTTGTTGTAGTTGTATTTGTTTTTGTTGTTGTTGTTGTTGTTTTTGTTGTTGTTGTTATTGTTGTCCTTTTCTTCTTCTTCTTCTTCTTCTTCTTCTTCTTCTTCTTCTTCTTCTTCTTCTTCACCTTTTTTCTTCTTCTTCTTCTTCTTCTTCTTCTTCTTCTTCTTCTTCTTCTCCTCCTCCTCCTGCTCTTCCTCTTGATCTTCCGTATCTCCCTCCTCCGTCATTAATACAGCCCTCAGTTCTTCTCCTTGTACCTACAACCACAACCGATACAATCGCTGATACCGTAGACAGTCTATCCTAATTGGTGGAAGTTAGGGACAAATTCGTGCAAGTTCTTCCTTTTTTTTTTTGTCCCCTTTTTTTTTCCCCTTCTTTTCGAAGCGCCGCCAGCAGGGGAGGCCAGGTAGCCGCTTGCGTCTTGCCTCAGGACGTAAAACGCCAGATTGTGCCATAACTCATTCCCTTAAGGGCCATTAAGATTGCACATTCAAAGTGCCATTCTAGCACCACATAACTCCCCCCCCCCTACCTCCACCTCTCCCCTTGCTGTGTACCCGTGTGTGTGTGTGTGTGTGTCTGTGTTTTTTCTCTCAATTTCATCCTTCCCACGAACATGGCGAATGATTACAAGCGCTGATCGACGCAGGTAAGAGATTCTTGGGAGTTCTGAAATAATTTGAGTTCTCGACTTTTTCATTAAGACCGCATGATCGTAAAAGAAGACAGAGATAACAGCTGT
>NC_092245.1:14703403-14708403 GCF_036320965.1 Panulirus ornatus
GGATATGGCAACCTTGCCAGTCAGGGGCGTAGCAACTTGCCATAAAGTAATAGCAGTCCTCCAAGATTGAATAGGGATGGCGACTTCCAGATTGGGAAGGAAGAAAAGATCAAAACCTTCTTTATGAAAGGGGTGGAAGTTTGCAAACCGGACACGAATGGCAATTTTACGAGTGAGAGGCACAGTTCTGTGCCACATCAGAGGCATAACCCTGTGCCATATGAGAGGCATAGTTCTGTGCCACATGAGAGAGGCATAGTTCTGTGCCACATTAGAGAGGCATAGTTCTGTGCCACATGAGAGAGGCATACTTCTGTGCCACATGAAAGAGGCATAGATCTGTGCCACATGAGAGAGGCATAGATCTGTGTCACATGAGAGAGGCATAATTCTGTGCCACATGAGAGAGGCATAGATCTGTGCCACATGAGAGAGGCATAGTTCTGTGCCACATGAAAGAGGCATAATTCTGTGCCACATGAGAGAGGCATAGATCTGTGCCACATGAGAGAGGCATAATTCTGTGTCACATGAGAGAGGCATAGTCCTGTGCCACATGAGAGGCATGATTCTGTGCCATAGAAAGATGACAAGTCCTCTAGCGTGGAGATGGCATAGCATCCCTGTACAAAATGAGAAAGAGTGCAACCATTTCGTATTTTCCAGAGTGAACATCTCTTCATATTATATGGTAGCGAAAGGAGTCTTGTAGGTGGTGAGGGGGGGGAGGAGTTATGGCAGACAAGCGAGCTAGAGATATGGCAACCTCCTAGAGTGTGAGTGAGTCATGGCAACGCTCCGGTGCAAGATGGATGGCGAGGTGCCAGAGAGGAGGGGGGGGAACAGAAGGGGAGGGGGAGAGGAGAGAGGGGGAGGTTAGTTGACAGCTTCTAGAGTGGGTGAGACGGATCCGTTCCTCGAGAGGAGAGGAGAGAGAGAGAGAGAGAGAGAGAGAGAGAGAGAGAGAGAGAGAGAGAGAGAGAGAGAGAGAGAGAGAGAGAGAGAGAGAGAGAGAGAGAGAGAGAATGGCACTCCTATGAGTGAGACAGACTACTGAAAAAAAAAAATGGTATATCTCTCTATTCAAGAACCAGATGGGAGAGGACAGCTGACGAGAACACCTCTAACCATCATAGAAGAAAGAAAAAAAAAAGACAGAAAGAATACTTTATCCTCTCGAATCCAATTGCCTATTACGATAAAGAAGCACCTCACGGATGAAAAAAAAAGAGATAATTAATGCATTCTGATCCGTTTAACCATTCTGTTATTACACTGATATTCACGTCCTCGTAACGCTCTGCCTTTTGATGGAGACCTCGACGAAATTAACTTTCCTAATCTCCAGACTTCCCTCATGTTTTCCACAGGTAAGAATTACACCGCAAGTTCCAGGCTGCGGTGTTGTTTACGGGGTTACCGTGCCCTGGAAGCCTGCATTCGTATCACATTCGCTGGGTCGTAGAGAGAGAGAGAGAGAGAGAGAGAGAGAGAGAGAGAGAGAGAGAGAGAGAGAGAGAGAGAGAGAGAGAGAGAGAGAGAGAGTTAGAGTTGAGAAACGTGTTGGAATCTTCTATATATACACCTGATATGGGTTGATTGTACTCATAAAAAAAGAAAAAAGAGGAACTTCATGTGTTTACACAGAGGCTTCAAGATGGTAAATGAGACTTCGAGAATAGAATAATCAGAGGCGAATGACTGAGAAAGACTCGTGACAATGAAAACCCACAATGGAATCAATCACAAACTCCTATACCTTAGCGTGGAGACCACTAAACCACTAATTACACAGGCACCTTGTTAAACACCTGTCAATGGGGTCAAAGGGCCTCCTTCCTTTGATCTGATGTGCCAACAACCCCAACAATGCTATCTAGGTCCATTACTGTCATCATTGAAGGGATGGAGTACCATTTAGGTGTGTTCAAATGAGTACCTGTGTCCATACCTCACCAAGATTCCGTCAGGCCATCGTAAAAATCATGAGATTCATAAAAATGATCTTGAGTGTTTTGTCTTCATTATAGCACGGGTTATATGTCATAGAGCGACATTATCATTATCATAAATACTAAATGACTGGTCTACGGAACCCACAAGCCTGGTTTTGATTATCGTGATGGAGGCCTAAGATAGAGGGGGAGGGGGAAAGAGGAGAGAAGGAGTTTCCCCCTTTGATGAACTCGAGCGTCTTGGAAATTCTTCAATCTGTTTGTGAACGATCAGCGTACCCGAATCTCTCTCTCTCTCTCTCTCTCTCTCTCTCTCTCTCTCTCTCTCTCTCTCTCTCTCTCTCTCTCTCTCCTATCCATCGCTTCCATCACAAACTTCAATGCAGTCTCTCATAGATTATGCAAACAGAAGTTTGCCAACGGTAATGTGGATCGCCCCCCCCCCCCCCCCCCCTCTCCCTCACCTTTTGGACCTCGCCATCAACCATTGGCTGATGGCGTAGCCGCCTCGTCCATTGCTTGGAACAAGAGCCTTGGCCTAACTTCATGAGAATTAGCGACATATTTAGGAATTACTGTCATTATGCAGAGCCCGTCATTCCATTCACATGAGTTCCCACGAACGAAGATATATTCATACATGAATCTAGTAATTCCTTCGTTAGCTTACATGACATCCTTCATTGGTTTATGTGACAGATTCATTACCACTCATGGACTAAGGGTGGTTGATGGTGCTAAAGCAATCGACTGACATGAAGAACTGCCTATAAAGCCCGATATCCAAAGGGCTGTCACTTCGATTCTGGAAACGGTAACTTCGAAGCAAAGCCATCAACTTCTTCTTTGAGCTTTACTGTGGGATATGATTGTAGACCATCTCATCTCTTGTCGTAGCCTTATCTGAATGATCGAACCAAAGACGATCTGTTTCTAGCTTGGAGTCAGGGTTTCTGAACACATTTGTTCATGAGGCTGTTGTGGTTTCAACCAAAGACGATCTGTTTCTAGCTTGGAGTCAGGGTTTCTGAACACATTTGTTCATGAGGCTGTTGTGGTTTCCTGAAACCAGCCGGTGCCGTTAGGTTTCCACAGTGTACGTGACGCATCTGGTTTCTTAGCTATCATAGATGGTTAGTAATGATTGTGTTTGTCCATGACTCACAGCTGGTTTGCTTTGGTCGAATCGTCGTTGCTTTAGCGAAGCCAACATGACTCCATATGACCCCAAACTGATTATAAAGTCTTTCAATAGATACGTCAAACTGCGTTGTGGTTGAGTTATATATATGTTCCATTAGTCTTGAATCCTGATTCACCTGGTTGAGCTACGAGTCGCAGTGGTTCGGATATGACTGATACCGCTGGGTTGTGTGGTCCCCACTACCAGATCATACTGGTTGAGGTTGAATAATGGTTGTTTTGATTGTAACTTGCTTGCCTAGATGGTATAATTTCTTTAGCTAAAACATGGTTAACATAACTGGGGGTTATGATTACATCAACTATTGTTAGCGAGGTTGAGCCATTGTTCCATATTTGTTTTGGTTGCGTCATTGTTAACAACTTAACACCATCAGCTGACGCAGAGTTGCTAAATTGGCTTTATCAGGAATATCTTTATCACAAACGGAAGCATATCTTTCTTGGCGAAAGAAATACACATATCTTTTGCAGGAAAAAATGAGCTTATGAATCTTTCTTAACTGTTTTTGTTGTTTCGATAAGGAAAGAACACTTTATAGGGACACGGCTGAAGATTTTTTAGTGAGTGCGGTAAAAGAAAATGGACGAAGAAAGAATTTTAATAAGAAGGGAAAGTACCTTGATTTCCCCCACTCTTCTTGTGATGTGTATATAGACAGTTGTCAGTAGGGTTAAGCCTGCTTTCTAACTCCTTTTAAATGGTTCCTCATTCCACAAACACTTACACAGGGATAAGAACAGACATTCTAACCTCTCACTTAAACCTATATCTACAGCATAAAGTTCTACTTGTCACTTGAAGGTAGTAACGCTTATTATATGTTCATCAAGTATATAAATGTCAATAACACACACACACACACACACACACACACACACACACAGGGTAATCATTACCCGAAGCATGATATTTCTCTGCATGTGTGTATGTATGTGTGTGAGGAATGTAAACAACCTTCTAACTCATCATTTAATCTCACTAACTCATCCGTCAGTATCATCTGCAGCCGTCATCTTTATGGCTCTATCATGAAGGGTGAGAATCGCATCCCTTTCGTAAATCAACGAGCGATGATTTTACGGTCCGACTGTTTTCGAGATCACAACCCGACATTAATCTCAATAGAGGCCAGAGGAGACACAGCTCAGCGCAGCGCCCCCTTTCTCCCCCAAGATATCAAGAAATGTTTACACTGTGGTCAGTTATCTTCGTAAGAAGACACGGAATTGTATGGCATTTCAGTGCAGGGCATTCACAGCCTCTGTGGGAATTCATTCTCTTGTGGCATTTACAACCATTATGATAATCCTGTCTTTTACAAACATCTGTAAACAGAAGGAGATGCCCATAATCCCCAGGTTCGACAAGGGACTAAAGTCTCGTGTATTGTCAGTGGTCCTCACGCCCTTACAGCTGGTTGCTATGCTTTCATCAATCCGACCCTTAGAACGCACAGTTATCATCAATCACTGGTTAGGAGTCCAGGTTATCATCAATCACAGATGAGGACTTCAAGCTATCATCAATCACTGGTGAGAAGTTCCAATTACCATCAATCACTGTCAATTAGGGATTTGCCTTGTTTGCAGTGTCACGATAACAGGAGCCTGGTGGACAAATTCTAATGAAGCAGTTGTAACAGTGCATCGGCGCTTAGTGATAGATGTTGGCTCTGATTTAACTCACTGTCATTTTCACTGCTAGCTCGAAGGAGTGTCTTTATATACAGATCAGTCACTGCTAAACTGGGGGGTGGGGTCTGCCCATTTCATCAGCCACAAGTCGTTATCTGGGACAATGGTATTTCGTCTTTCAGAAACTGTGAACTGATGAACTGT
>NC_092245.1:14713403-14740903 GCF_036320965.1 Panulirus ornatus
CATAAAAGAACTTCATTAAATCTTCCGCGATGGGCCTCTATCAATATGCGTTCGCAGTCGGGACAGATATTCCTTGACTGGCATTATCATGGCAGACGTCTCTTGGCTGCAGAGAATGATTTTATTAATGCACTAAATCTGCATATTTTTTTTTATTCCCCCTCCCCTTTTTATGGGTACGAAAGGAGGGAGTGTCGGACTTAGAGGGAGCGAGGCAGGGAGGGAATTAAGAGGGGGGGGGGGAAGAAGGAAGAACTGTGTGTGTGTGTGTGTGTGTGTGAGAGAGAGAGAGAGAGAGAGAGAGAGAGAGAGAGAGAGAGAGAGAGAGAGAGAGAGAGAGAGAGAGAGAGACTCTGTGAAAGAATGTCACACAGTAACAATGAAGAACAAGAGCGAGTCGTATACCCATTGTGTTGCCTTTGTTCCCTCGATCACAAAGCTAACGCGTCGGCAGTGAACTTCTGAAGGAGGAGGAGGAGAAGGAGGAGGAGGAGGAGGAGTGGGCAACTGCTGGTGCGGATGATCCTGGGTGATAAGGAAGGCCTTCGGCAGTTGCATACAGCAATAGGTATATCTATTCACTCCTTTACCCCACATCAATATACTCTTACATGCTCCTTTATACTCCTTTTCTTCAACGTATACATGAATGAATTAATTCATAGTATACTGTGAGACTCTAGATGTCTACCATGTATTCTATGTGTACAAAGCTAAGTCAGACAATTAACCTAATTATCTACCAACACATATTTCTTGTCTACCTAGGTACATGCACCTATTACTCTACTAACCATGTACTTATCTGCATTCCTGTCTTCCCCCATGCATAAAATAATGACGGTAATAACAACAAAATAATAATCAACGGTTTATTGAATTAACTGCAGCCAAAGGCTGAAAATTTACAGAGAAAATATACACAAACAGTAGGGCTATAAAGAAGGAGGGGGAGCGGTTGAAATAGGCAGCCTTTATACAAATACTGGGGTGGCAGTCTTCTGATTATTGTTGATGTTCACAATAGCTGGGATCGGTCTGCTCTTGCTGCAGTCTGCATGAGCACCGATCGACTAGAAACGGGTAGTGGTGCCGGACTGTGCATCTCGGAGACGAGGGATCTCTGGCTGCAGGAGTTGACGGTAACGAGGAAGATGCTGCGGTGGCTTCTACTCGAACTGTCGGATGAGGTTCAGGAGATGACTGGAGGTTGATAAAGTCCCAGGAAGCTTTTGTCAGTCGTCGCCAGTGATAATAATGGTAGAGTCGCTGACGTTCTCTCATCAAGAAGGGACATCCATAAGGGCATCCTTTGTAACGGATGAGGAAGAACGGGGGACCCATCACTGTGCCCTGTGGGACGCCGCTGGTAAGGGACTGGAAAGAAGAGATGGTCACTCGGACGCGTAAGGCCTGACGACGTTCACTAAGGAAGTGTACAAGCCATGGAATGAGACTTCTTTTCAGCTCAAGGTTGATGGCATTTAAGGATGATTATCTTATGGCTGATTAGGTCGAAAGTTTCGGTAAAGACAGCGAAGGTGAGAACTAAAGAGCCCTTGCGTCTTTCTGGGTTATGATAGAGCCTATGAAAGTGGCGAGGCAGTGGGTGGTTTGAAGAGGTCTTCCCCCTATCAAACTGGTGGGGGGTCAGTGAAAACCCAATTAAGCACTTAACTTTCACAGAACAAGCGGGGAAGGGGAAGGAGGTGGTTATCGCTGTGCTGGCAATGGGGGTCATAACTCATCGAAAGATTGCGGGCCTGCGCACTGGCATCGAGGGAGTACTCGAAGTCCTCCAATCACCGAAGCATTGTGGGTTTGCTGGAGAGATGTACAGGTGATGGAGTGTGGTGCTTTGGCTGATTCATGGGAGAAATCCCTATCGAGTTTCACCGGTAGGTCGATGGGCGGTGGTGTGTGAGGCCGTCAGGCAACTTGTAATTAATGCAATATCTTAGGGCTTGCTCGGGCCGTGAAGGCCATGTCCTTACGTACGTTGATAAGTGTATGACGACTTATCTCTGTGTTTAATTACTGATTCATACGCGTGTATCCTTCCAAACATCAAGACACGACCTCAATACCTTCCTCCACCCCCAAAGAAGCATAGATATCAGGACGTTAGAACAGTCGAACCTCACCCGTTGCGAACTTTCCCCATGTGATCGAAGGCTCCAGTACCCAACCTTATAATTGTTCCATCAAGCTTATCTCTCCCCTGCCAATGGGACTGACGATCGCCAACTGCTACCACCCCCAAACCCCCCCCTCTCGCAATAACCGGATCTGCCACCATGTTTTCCTTGGGAGAATGTGGTACAACAGCTTAAAAATTACGCCTTTTTTGTTTTTTTTGTTTTTTCCCAACCTCTCTCTCTCTCTCTCTCTCTCTCTCTCTCTCTCTCTCTCTCTCTCTCTCTCTCTCTCTCTCTCTTCCTCCACTCCCCAACCCGGCAATTCTGTACCCGCGGACGTGCTGGGAATTTTTGAAGCCAATCGAGACATTAGAGAAAAGTAATGTCTGGAAGAGGTATCGTTATAGGCTAATTTCGATAGTCCTCGGGGCTACAAGTCTATCGGCATGTTAGAGCTTAAGCGATCGTTAAGTACCTACGCAGCAGAAGATTAGGGGCTGTACACATCTGGGGCAATAAGAAGGGTCAGCCTGTGTTAAAGTATAGGAGGTGTGTTCCCTATTGAGGATCAGCCGTAGGTGTTGTTTTCCTACGGTGGGGCTTCATGTAGGGAGGCAGATGGAGACGGGTGTTTTTAGTGGGTGTTGCCCCTGTAGTGTTTCATATAAGTGACGACCAGGGGGTCAGTTGTTGTCAGGGGTAGTAATAGTAGTAACAGGAGTAGCAGAAGTAGTGTTAGTAGTAGTAGCAGCTGTAGTAGTATTAGTATTAGTGGAAGTAATGGTGATAATAATAGTATTAGTATTAGAAGTAATGTTGGTAGTAGTGGTAAGGTGGTAGTAGTAGTAGTAGCAGCAGTAGTAGTAAGGTGGTAGTAGTAGCAGTAGTAGCAGGGGTAGTAATAATAGTAGTAGTAGTAGTAGTATCGACTGTGGTGTTGCATGGTTTGTGTTCCATACATACGGGCATGAGCTTGGAATACAAGGCATGAGGTTGAGTTACGATGAGTGCTGAATGGTTGCTAATGGTGCCAACGGTATGTCAATGGTACCTATGGTATCATAAGAGGACATATGGTAAGATGATGGTGGGCTTTCGCTACGACTTGATTTTGTAGTCATGGTACCATTACAAGTAGAAAATCATACAAGCCTTGTCAATTTCTTTATAAAGGTTAGTAGTAAACACCCCCTAAAGTGAGCTTGTATATAAAGAAAAGGGAGATATTTCAACGGCTTACTCTCTCTCTCTCTCTCTCTCTCTCTCTCTCTCTCTCTCTCTCTCTCTCTCTCTCTCTCTCTCTCTCTCTGCCCATCTGTCGACGTTAAGAAAGGAGCAAAAGAATGTGGTTTGAATTAGCCAGATAACAGATCTTCATTAATTCAGTTCGCCCGTATCTAATCACTGATTACCATACGACACGTTATCTATTAATAATCGCTACGTATTAATCCCTTCCAGTAAAGAAGAAGAAGAAAAAAGAGAGGCTTTATGGACACGTCAAAGATTTTCATTGGACGACCCTCAACAAACGAGCCATCTCTTGAGTGGGAGTGGATAAGTCATGAATGATTACACAGGCATAGATCTACGATATGAGAGCACTGTTAGGTCGAAAGAGATAATTAGAGAAATATTATAAGCTTGTGAAGCCTCATTAATTTTCAAGGCTCTCATATGGTAATTATTATATGAAAATGATGGTGATTACTATAGGAAATCACCTTCCATTCTCGTACATTATAAAACGACCATGCTTTACTATAGCTTTCTCCTCTTATTCTGGCCTGTATATACATTGGGTGCTTCCTAATTTGCATAGAGGGCTACTTACATATATAATAAGTGTATAGTTTATGCCTATATTTTTTTGTTGTGCACGCCACGAAATTTACGAAGAATATTTGCATAAGATGGAGGCGGTGGGGTTTTAGAATACATGAGAGATGTTCTAAGACGAGACTTAAGAGAAAAAAAATGTAATGAAGGAAGAGGTGCTCTATTTGAAGAATCCTTCTAATCGGTTCACACACGGGTCCTTTGGCGCATTGCACCCTAATCCTTCCCCCACCTGAATCGTGAAGCCATCATACAAGGCTATTATCCTTTCTTCCTTGCCTTCGAACAAATGATCCTTATCATTATAAAGACATCCTACTCGAGGAAGAAAAGAAAAAGTGATGCTTTTTCTCCCTCCCTATATGAATAAAGTTATCTCGATTAGTAGAGTCAATTGGTTACACTTCTTAATGGAAACCAGAGTCCTATAGGAACCCCGGAGGACTCCATCGACGTAGAAGGATAGGGAAGTGAAAGAGAGCAGACCATATATATATATTCTACCAGATACTCTCCAAATTAAGTCATAAACTTCACTCATAGGGTGGAGTCAGTCTGCTCTGAGATCATAATCCTCATCTTCTCGTATCTCGAGAGACGCTGTATGTGTGTGTGTGTGTGTGTGTGTGTGTGTGTGTGTGTGTGTGTGTGTGTGTGGACAAGTGCGTGCATGTATCACGCACTCGGGCACGCTTAGTCATAAACACGTCTGCAACTCACACACAACTATACACACTTACAACTTCACATGGCCGAAGAGCCTGCGACGC
The DNA here is from genome assembly GCF_036320965.1 of Panulirus ornatus. Lineage (NCBI taxonomy): Eukaryota > Metazoa > Arthropoda > Malacostraca > Decapoda > Palinuridae > Panulirus > Panulirus ornatus. The sequence continues at coordinate 14,718,151 of NC_092245.1, forward strand.
ACCATCATGTTAAGAAGAAATATCAGCCTTTACTTAAATTTAGCCAACCAGCTGAAACCTCCTATTGTACACACTTAACCCGTTTTACGCACACACACACACACACACACACACACACACACACACACACACACACACACACACACACACTTGACACTTTTAACCCATTTTTTACCTCCACGAACACACTCCATATACTCAAGTAATCCTTTTCTACACACATTTTATACTATATATTTGTAAATCATTTACAAACACACATACACACACACACACACACACACACACACACACACACACACACACACACATACACACACACACTTCCTACAGTATACTCGTAATCTCTTGCTTTACAAATACGACTCGTCATTCTACTCACGAAGGACCCCGACCACCTCAACGAAATGGGTATAACAATTCCTATTGACTTTGGTTACTCCCAAGGCGACAACTTACCCAGAACATGTGAAGTTTTGATAAAAGATTTCTCTTACATTTTCCTTTTTTTTTCCTCCCCTTCAAAGCTAATATCATCCAATTACTTTAAGCTTCCGTCTAGTGCTTTGTGAAAACGTCATGCCAGCCAATTTCATTTGCAATTTTATTCGCAGGGGGTTATCATGCAGCCGGTACAATTCACAGGAAACAGCAGGAGGGTATTCAAGATTGTCTCATGAATCTAATATGTCTTTTTCCCACTCTCTTATTATGTACTGGATTAAAAAAAAAAAAGAACACCCACCACACCCTCACTACCACCACTCTCTCTCCCTGGCATACTCGACCTCAGTGGAACTCGTCGTATAATTCTGTCAGTGTTGATTCTCTGGCGAGGCTTATACTTAAGGCTTAATGGACGAGTTTGAAGAGACATATAACACCATTTTGGATTCTACAATAATGTCTAACTTTTTTCCTTTGTTTCTCATGAGTTTTTTTTTTTCCTGCATCAAAGTAAGATAGTGATTATGGCAACTTGTTTTCTACCATATGGTGTGAAAATATAATGAAAGAAAAAGCTGTCCGTCCCATTGATTTCAGATACTTTTACCAATATTTCTGGTTCTACAGAGCTTTATGGTAAACATCTTTCTTGTCAGATTCCACAAAGGTCTGTGGCGAAGCTCTGTGGCGTTTCTTGACACCACTTTCTTTATATGGAGATGTAAATCATCCATATGGATTCTGAAGCGTTTTGTAGTGAAGACACTGTATTCTACCCTTTCTTTCCAGTGATACAGAGCAGCAAGGTCAAGTTGCCTCAGCGTGTCGCCCTTCGGCGAAGAATCGCTTAGCGATACCAAACATCACATTTCCTTTCATTCGCCTTTCGTGTGTGTGTTGATATTTTTTTTCCTTTCCCCCCATTTAAGTTAGAATGGCATTAATTTCTCTTTATAGCTTCTGGTGTTGGACTGTAGCTTTACCATAAATTCCAAAAAACCACTTTCCGACCTGATTCTTGTTCTAATCACAGCGGGGGGGAAAAAAGAAGGGTGGGTCTACTTCTTAACTCTCTGAATGGAAACAGAAAAAAAAAAAAGGATGAGAGGGTTTTCCAACTCAGACAATTGTCTTTCCGCACCCTCTTCCTTACCCCTATTCTTCCCACCCTTTTCTTCCCTCTATGCCTATCATTTCTAACCTCTCATGGACATACTTTTGTTTTTCTCCGGCTTTCTGTCGCCTCCTTTTCCTTGTTTCAGCTTGTGCTTTTCCACCACCTCTTCTTCCTCCCTTTCATCACCTACTCCTTATATATCTCCCTTAACTCCCTCTTCAATCCACCTTCCTTCTTCCTCTCGCTGTCTCTCCCTCCCGTCTAACAATCCCCCTCTTCTAACCTGTGATGTCCTTTCATCTCTTCTACCTTCCTCTCCCTCTCCATTTCCTTTTCCCCTGCCTTTCCTTCAAGCCTCCTTCGCGCCTCCCCATTCCCCTTCTCCCTTGCACCCCGCCGCCGCTCCTCTGCCGCTGCCACAGAGGAGACGACGCGCCGTCAACCGGACTCACAAGATCGCTACTATTCATTTCTTTTCCGTGAGAGTGACCATGGAAGACCGACTTATCGCCATGGCCCTCTGACCAACCAAGGCTCCCTCCTCTCCTCCTTCCCTCTCCCTCTCCCTCTCCTCCGCAGCCCATACCTTCTCCTGAGATGCTACCGAGACACGCTTCTCCCTTAATGGGTGTGAATAAGAGAGTCCTCTCCCTTTCTCCCTCCCTTAGCCAAATCTCTCCTCCTCCCCCCTTCCCATCTGTATAGATTAGGAATGTCGAGTGCTATTGCTGTCCACAAACAGACGATCTCGCCACAAGACCATCACGTCCTGTTGTTTGTGCTTCCCATGTGCTCCCACGTCCTCACAGCTGGCGACGAGTTGCCACTCAGGAAGCACAAATCTCTCCGGAAATCAAACCAACGAACCGAGTTCTTCAGCTGAGGAGAATTCGTAAGTCGTACGGCTTACCAAATGCCATTAAAGGCCCCATCGGAAAAAAGAATTAAGGGACAAATCACGTAATCGTTCCCTTTTCTATTGACCCATTGAAGCCTAGAATGATACATGTCGATGAATAGGTTTACTGAAGTGTTTGGTAAACATAGCTGACCACGACGCATTCACGGGCCGCCCCGGGTCGAGCTCGCATCGGTTCGAATACTTGTCGTAGGAGCCGGTCCCCAGTTAATCCATCTGTTTATTAACAATAAGAATGTTGAAGCACCTGTAGTAGGTTGAACACTTGTAGCAGATTGAACACCTGTAGCAGATTGAACAGCCGTAGCAGGTTGAGCAATTGTAGCAAAGTGGTGTTTAGGAATTCTGTCTGTCTGTTGTAAAAGGAACAACTTGCAGTAAGGGAGGTGGTCTGGTGAGGATGTCTAATGAGGATGTCTGCAACTAGGACGGGAAATGTGGAGAGGGAGGTGGAAATGGAGGAGGAGGAGGAGGGAAAGAGGGCGGGATGGATGAGGGAATGGTCGGAGGGAGAGAGAGAGAGAGAGAGAGAGAGAGAGAGAGAGAGAGAGAGAGCAGCAGCAGCAGCAGCAGCAGCAGCAGCAGAGCAAAGCCTCAACCCCACTTGACGAGCGGGTGGTATAATCCCTCTCCCTCTCCCTCCGTCCGTCTGTCATGCTCCTGCCCTGAACCCCAGGAGGATTCTGTCAGAATGCTCGCCCTGGGATGCTGAAGGACTGCAGTGGTGGAGTCAAGCCTCCGCAAAAGCTCTTCGCTTGATTTCTTTTTCCCGAACGTCTTTTGAAGGTCGGAGGATTATACGCAAGGCCTGAATCACGAGGTTAAGACGCTTAAGCTCCTTAGCGCTAGATGGTAATTATTACATGCTCGAGTTAACACTAAGTAATGGAACCTCATTAGTCAAAATGATGAATAATAGGACACACACACATACACACACAAACACACACACACATACACACACAAACACACACACACACACACACATATATATAAATATACATACATATATCTATATATATATATATATATATATATATATATATATATATATATATATATATATATATATATATATATATGTATGTATATTTATATATATGTGTGTGTGTGTGTGTGTGTGTGTGTGTGTGTGTGTGTGTGTGTGTGTGTGTGTTTGTGTGTGTGTGTGATGACAATGATTATAATACTGATTAACAGTTTACTGATTTAAGAAAAGGGGAGGGGAGTTAAACAGACACTAAAGTGGAAGTTTACTATTATTGGTGATCACAGTATTTGGGATGGGACTGTTCTTACTGTGGTCTGTTCGAGCTTGAATGGGCTCGACGAAGTTGTTGTACCGAACTGCAACCCGAGGACGAAGGATCTCAGGTAAAAGGAGTTAACGGTGGCGCAAGGTGGTTGTTCGAGAGAGTCGGAATGAATGGTGTTTTGAGCACCTACTGAGAGGGTGTGTAGGAGGGAGTGAAGATGATCTTGCTTTTCCCCCTTCTGCACCTTTTCTGGTAGGATGGAGGATGAGGAGGATGACCGGGAAGGGTAGGCATAGGTGAGTCGAAGAAGAATATAAGCTGTGTCGATGTTCTTGGGTTCGGGCGCAGGGAGTTCGAATGTCTTGAGTCGACGAAGCATATAGAGACGATAGCTGGAGGGGAAATTGATGATGGTGCTGACGTGTTCCTTTCAGCTCAGTTTATCGCCCAATGTGACAACGAGATGTTTGGTGGCCTGTGTGTGTGTGTGTGTGTGTGTGTGTGTGTGTGTGTGTGTGTGTTTTGTAGTCCTTTTGTGCGCCTTTTGTTGAACATCAGTGTCATATTCCTCGACATCTTCGCCGGCTTTAAAATGTGTAATAAGTCAAAGTCGCACACGAGTCGAAAAGACTGAAACAAATCCTCCGAACCATCTTCACCAAAAGGTCTCACTCTACGACGAATCATCTGTTTAAGTTGTTCGAAAACTGCTTCGTTATGCTCATCGAAGCCTATGGCATCGAACATCCCATCTATTGCTTCGACGCCTCGTTCATATGTCACCAGGAGGGCTCCTGGTTCCCTCATCTATTCGCTACCTTGATCACCCTCATTCTTCCTTAACGAGGGAGTTGGGACTTCGCCTCACTATGCACAATTTTGCCTTTCATAGATTTTTGTCTGTCGTCCAGCAGATGACCCCGTCACAGACCATCAGGTCTTCTGTTATCTGATTATCCCAAGTACTGTCCTCCACCAGATAACCTCGTCACAGACCATCAGGTCCTCTGGTGTCTAACTATCCCTAGTACTGTCCTCCTGTAGAAAAAGGATCTGCATTAGCGATTTTTGACCCCTTCCCACTCCCGAAATTGCACTAGAATCTGTCAACAACTTCATGTACGTTAGAAACACATTTGCTGAGAAGGAAACCTTGACAAGATTGAAAACGATTCGCTCTCACGAGCAAGTCAGCCGACAGACCACACCAGAACAGTAGCTCATATACCTTGACGCTGCAGAGTATATATATATATATGTATATATAAGTCCTTCAAGGTGTATATCATCCCATGTGGTGGTTGCTGCCAAATATGCGAAGGAGAGACATAAATCGGGAGTATGAGAGCACATGAAGAACTACAGGAGCAATGAGTGTGTTCACCTCCGAATTCAAAAGGTTATTCACAAGAGAGAAGGCAACCCACCCTCTCCTGTTCATTGTGACCAACACGACTATCTCATGGACGGGAGGAGGGCTTGGCGAGTCGTCAAAGACCCAGACGAGTTAAGAGAGAACATTTAGAAGCACACAGTTGCACAGAGAGAAAGTACAATGGCGCAAAATAATGGATTGTTTAACATAGCAGCTCCTGTTATATATATATATATATATATATATATATATATATATATATATATATATATATATATATATATATATATATATATATATATATATATATATATATATCTGTTTGAGGGTGTAAATAAAACTTTCAAGCATGGCTCCACCACCTTCTATGCTTCTTCCTTCAGCACCATATATGCTCCTTCCTCCTGCCACTCCCCTCACATCTTACATCCCTCCTCCCCTCGACCACTGACCTCACTTACCCCTACTCAGCACCAGTCATACACCCACTCTCCTCCCTTCTCCACCACCGCGTCAGGGTACATGAGCTGGTGTTTTTGGTGTGGTCTGTCAATGACTTGGCAAAAGTCGTAGGAGCGAGACGCTGTCTTTTTTTTTTATTTTTTGACAAAAGGACTTTTCGACAAGGGCGTTTCTTACATTTCTGTTGGCATTTTTCTTTCATGTAGTGACCGACGTGGCACGGGTAAAAACAAGTCCTAATCTTGGCCATCTCGGTTGAGACTAAAAATAAGGAGTGTTATGAAAAGAATCAAGAGATTAATCAGAGCTATGTAGCTGTCTGTGAACTGACTCGTAAAGCTAGGAAGGATATATGGGAAAAAACCAAACAAAAGAAGGAAGAGAATCCCATAACTTCGGTGTACGAGGAGGGGAAGAAGCATCATAACGGTCAATCCTCATGGAGCTGGTCTCCACACAGAAACCATGGGAAGCAACAGACAGTCACGCACACACACAGACACAGAGTGTCCGATATAACGCCTACAGAGGAGAGAAAGAGCAGCAACATTACGGCGAACGGAAGGGGATGGTTGAAGAGAGGTGATACCTGAAGAGTTACTGAGGTAGAAGGGCTCTGATTCCACTCTGGCTAAGAAAAAGGTGTGGAGGAATAGGAGGAGCCGACACTAGATACGTGAGCAGTACTCCATACTATGGGGGCGAGTAAGAAACCTCTACATAAGGCATGGCTGCTCACAGGGGAAAAAGATCACAACACTTTATACAAAATCCCCAGCTTTTGGGAAGCAGATTCTGTGATATTCATTATGCGGGGTTTTCCATGGTGGAGTAGCGGATATGGTTATGCCCAGCATGTTTATGTTATTGCAGGGATGAATTGTAGTGGGAGCTAAGACCCTCATTTTTATAAAAGTCATACTCTACAAGGGAAGCGTCTGATGTTAAGGTCAGTGGGGAAGTGTGTTGGGAGAGAACGCACCGCTGGGGCAGAGCAGGTCTTGCTACTTCTGACGAAGAGGTGGACGAAGGGACTGTAAGACATGGGATCGAGTAGATCAGCAAGAAGGAAAAGAATCGTCGTTCGATTGTGGTTGTGGTGACACTCTCCACTTAAAGAAAGAATGAGTTAAGTCTACTTTCTTGCTGTAGAGTACATTCAGAAATAACATCTTACTGGCACATCAGGGCATGGAAAACTTTGTAGAATATGCTATATATAGAATCCAAAGGTGAGATATGTACAAAGAGCGAGAGAGAGAGAAAATACCTTAAGCATCTAGGACCCAAGGTTTGTCAGCACCTTGCCTCCTATCACCAGAAAGAGAGTGGGATGCACAGTAGAGAAGTTTAAGTGTGCACTGGACGTGTAACTACAAAGTGTGCCAGTCCAGCCATGTTGTTTGGGGGGGCTACGTGGTGGGCCTGCGGGCTGCGGCTTCTAACAGCTTGGTCGACCAAAGATCCAATTCAATAGCCCAGGCCTAATCCTGACTGTGGTGGTGAAGACCATCGAAGACTTTACCAGCTATATATATATATATATATATATATATATATATATATATATATATATATATATATATATATATATATATATGTATATATATATGTATATATGAATATATGAATATATATGAATTACCTATTTGCATAGTGCTGGAAAGGAGTTCTTCACTCGTGTGTGTGTAAGTGTAAAGACCCCCACTAAAAATTTGCCCCTTTTATGACCCTCTTCCGCGTATAAAAACAGAGATGCATATATAACACAGAAGCCACATTGCACGAGTTTATTTCATTCTTTTTTTCCCTTATAATGAGTAAGCCTGGTGAGATTTAACTGTTCACAGCTCACCCCATTTTCCTCGATCCGTAAGCGAGAGAGAGAGAGAGAGAGAGAGAGAGAGAGAGAGAGAGAGAGAGAGAGAGAGAGAGAGAGAGAGAGAGAGAGAGAGAGAGAGAATAACATTTTAAATGATGGGACCGCCATCATGAGAGATTTAAAAGGCTTACCAAAAAAAAAAAAAAAAAGGCTAATATATACATCGGGGACAAATGGTTAGACCAGGGACGACGACAGGAAGATATTAGAAGTAGATTTCTTAGTCTCGTAAAAGGGGCAGAAATGGCCGAGCTCCCAGTAAGGCCTTTTACCACATACTGGAGGCAAAGTAGATTGCCTTTTATTGCTCAAGGGGCGATCTAGAGTACCTTTTAACGAGCAAGGGACAATTCAAAGTAGCTTGTATCTCAGATGGGACAATTTATCGTGTCTTTTAGCGTTTAATGGACAATCCAAAAAGCCTTTGAATGCGTAAGGAACAGTCTAGAGTAACTTCAATGGTATGAGGGGCAATCTAGTGCCATTTAGTGTATATGTGATAATCTAGGGTGCCATTTAGTGTGTATGTGATATTCGTAATACAGGAGGGAGTAAGAACTTGATGTCAGAAAATGTCGGACAGCGAGGGGAAAATGGTCGAGGTAATCCCAATTTCTTTTTGTTTGTTACAGCAGCAGCAGCAGAGAATACACTGAATCTCGGAGAGGTTATAATACAGTGGTATTACCTCTCATAGATATTTAAGCTTGACTCATTATCAGTTCATTTCAAGAGCCTTTCCAATAATGTGTGTGTGTGTCTGTGTGTGTGTGTGTGTGTGTATGTGTAATTACCAATTTGTACAGTGCGTGAAAGGAGTTCTACACTCATTGGGCCTCATTTCTTGCACACTCTCTAATATCACATAACTTCTTAAATTCATATATGCTCTCTGTATCTAACCATGTCCCTGGTCAGTCCCTGCTATTCATCAATCACTCTTATATACCATGAAAGTATTTCTTTACATCTTTATTGACAAGTTTATTTCATAATTCCTTGTTATGTCTCCTCGATGCTCCACCCCGTACATCTCTCAAAGACCTGTCCACTGTGTGTGTGTGTGTGTGTGTGTGTGTGTGTGTGTGTGTGAGGGGGTAGAGATGGGGGTGTGTGGTGGGGGGGTAGCGTGGGCCTGCCTCCAGGTATAAACTTTCTCAGAGAGAGAGGAAAAAAAAATGCCCTTATATATATTGTCATGGAGAAAAGTTTCCTCGTAAATAGGAGAAGAGTTTTCTGAAGCGGTATGTGAGTTCAGGTGTGAGTTACGGTTATGCCTGTTTGGCAGAGACGGTGAGGGACGATGCCATCCCATTACAATAGATCTGGGACTGCCCTCCATATGCTGTGATAGACAGCTGCAGCAGCAGGCTGAAAGGAGGAAGGTGGGAGGGTACCGGGTTTGGTCTGTGTGTGTGTGTGTGTGTGTTTCTGATTCGGGGAAAGGAGAGAGAGAGAGAGAGAGAGAGAGAGAGAGAGAGAGAGAGAGAGAGAGAGAGAGAGAGAGAGAGAGAGAGAGAGAGAGAGAGAGAGAGAGAGAGAGAGAGAGAGAGAGAGAGAGAGAGAGAGAGAGAGTCTATCTTTTTTCGACAGATCATGCGAAATCTCATATATATATATATATATATATATATATATATATATATATATATATATATATATATATATATATATATATATATATATATATATATATATATGATTAACTCCCAGTATCTTTGGACAATAGAAGTATCATAATGAGACTAAAGATCTTGAAAATCTGAGATCACAATGTAGAATATCGCGAATAAAGAAATGATAAATAACGTAAGGTTAAAAGGATAAAGAGAGGAAAGGAGGGTGGCGGCAAAGCTGATTAAACGACAGGAAAAAAAAAGTAATAGTTAATTTACTAGGGGGGAAAAATGTTGCATAGGGGAGGAATGAAATTAGATTAGCAGTATGTAATAACCAGGATCACCCCAAAGGGGGTAGGGGGTGAAGTGGGGCTTGGGTTTTGGGGGGTGAGGAGAGGTTGGGGGTGTTGGATGAGAGGTTTGAGGTGTGAGTGTTATGGGAGAGACTGGAGGTTAGATTGGGGTTGCTGAGTGGGAGGAGGTTGAGGAGGTTTTAGACGAAGGAAGGACGGGGTGTGTAGGGTTGGGAGAGGAGGAGGAGGAGGTGGAGGTTGGTTGGGGGAGGAAAGAAGATGGTAAGTCGGGTCCTTAGGAATGACAGGGACTAGGGAGTGGACGTGGCAGGGGATTGTCTTGGGAAGAAAGATGGTACAAGAAGACAATAGCGTTTCGACCAGAAGAAAGAAAACGGGAGGAGGTAGACTCGAGATCAAACCTCAGCCACCGAAGAGAACAACAGAACAGAATACGGATTGCATCCTTCGTTCCTTTAGACACTGACCAAACATCCTTTATGCTGAGAATCTCCCTCTTTTATCCCCCCTAGGTCAATGGGTGACATAAGAGTCGCCTGCCTTATTAGTCCAGAGTGTAAGATCAACCTTATGTGCGCGTCAAGGTGTCTGCTTGAACTGGGTATGAGTGATGGAGAAGACGGGAGAGGGGTAAGAAGGGGGAAAAGAGAATGAGTGGAGATGGAAGATGTAAGCAAGAGGGGACAGAAGGAAGGGGAGGAAGGAGGAAAGGGAAGGAGTGAAGGAGGAGGAGGAGAGGTGTTACGGAAGACAAGGCGGAAGAAGAAAGACAGAAGAGAAGGAAGAAATAGAGATAGAAGGATTAAAAGAGTGAACAAAGAAAGGGATGAAGGAAAGAAGGGATGATGAAAAACAAACAAGAAGAAAGAAGAGAGAGGGAAGAATGAAAAGAGAGAAGGAAAAAAAGAGAGTAAATAAAATGGAATTATGGGAAGGAGAAACAATGGAAGGACTTATAACCAGACGATGAGAGCGAAAAGACTCGGAAATGCTGTGATACAATGCTGCTATAGCGACAAACAGGATGACCAGGAGAAGAAGAAAACGTCGATACAGAAGAGTGTGTGGTTGAAGGAGATATAGAAATAATCACACGATCATTCAGACGTGATTTGAGCCTCTTGTCAACAGATCTGATTCTACAGTTTATCACACAGGGGAGTAAATCGATGTGGAAATGTTTATACTCATCAGCGAACGTTTCTGTTCGCTCGTTATTGTGTCTGTCTGTCTCGCAAGGGCCAGTGCCTCATACCTAACGTTTTGTGCCCATTGGTTTAAAAGCTTCCGCTCACTTGATATAGCGTTTATACCTATCTAACAATGCCGCTTTCTCTTAGCTAACGTTTCTACCCACTGGGAAAGATCTCTTCTTATTTAGTAACGTTCCTTTCCTTATCTAACAATACTTTAACTCACAACTAACTTTTCTATCCATTAGTAAAGATTTCTGCTAACTTGGTAACGTATCTTTATCTATCTCACAATGCCTCTGCATTACAGCTAACGTATCTATCTAGTAGTAACGATTACTGCTGAATTGGTAACATCTTTATCTCTATATCAATACCTCTGCTCCGCAGCTAACGTTCTTATCACCCATCAGTAAAGATTCCTCTGTACTCAGTAACGTATCTTTACCTATCTAACAATACCTCTGCTCCACAGCTAACGTTCCAACCCATCAATAAAGATTGCCAACTGTCCAGTTAGCGATTTTACACCTACCTGACAATAATAATCCACACCCCATCCCTCCTTACCTTTCAAATAACGTTTTTTTCTTCTTTTTTTTTCTTTTTGTAACGCAACGTTTCCCACCCCATAAAGGAGCGTTCATCCCCACCATTCCAGTAATGCATCCGTTACCCCTCGGACGTCAGGCGGTAAAGGAGAGTTAGATGCGCAGGACACACACACATATACAGAGCGATTAATCAAAGGGAGAGACGCGAAAGGCAGGAACAACAACCCAATAGGGAGACAAAAAATTTTGTAATAAAAAGGATTTGAATCATGAGGAGGAGGAGGAGGAGGAGTAGGAGGAGGAAGGGGGGGGTGGGGATCGTCGTCAGACATAGCTGGGGTTGGACGAAAAAAAAAGAAAGTGATTCGCTGATTCGTCCCTTTGTAGGTAATTCCTTTGTAGGTGATGGTTGAGCTGGACTTGCTCAAGGCGATGGATGACATTGTGAAGGCAAAGGTGTGTGGAGAGATCACATGAGAGGGGGAACTGATGGTAATCTATTGTTTGTTTACATGTTTGCGAACTTACAGTCAGGACGATTTCTCCCGCACTAACACACACACACACACACACACACACACACACACACACACACACACACATACATACACACACATATCATGTGACCCGATGACTCATCTTAGTGAACTCCTGTAGCTTCAACGCTGCGCTCCAACCAGTAGCAGGGAAACGATGTGCCTCCTTTGGAGTGAGAAATTACTGGACGAGATGTTACTGTTTATATCGTTCATTGACGACTGTGTGGCTTTTGCTGAACGTAACGTCCCTATTGTATGGTACGTAATAATACGAAGCTAACGTAATATATGAAACAAACCAATACTTCGACAGGTCTGGCGAAGCCGGAGATGCATTTAGCCAAGAGTGGCAGTAATCAGTTCATATTCTAATCATAGGCTACTAATCAGCCCCAGTGGGGAAAGGGGGGGTGTGATAATTACATATAGTTACATCGGCCTTAATTGTCATAGACGGAGACTTGGTTTCAAGAACCCAGTCCGTGGATTTCTTTTAACTCCACCAGATCCGTTGAGCAGTTATAGGATTTAAACAATAAATCCGACAGGGATTTCAGCTCTGGCCCCATAAATCCTATGACGATTCGAGACAGAAAAGCAAGGAAAATAATAGGATTAATATAATTAGTGACAGGATGAGTTTGTGAAACTTGAAACTCTGCCTGAGAAAAAGTAATTCATATCCTAAGAAAAGTTATTAGTGTAATCATTCTCTTAAAGACAAAGGCAATTAGTGTAATTGGATTTACATGAAGAGTGCATGAATCTTGAACTTTGCCTGAGTAAAAGTAATCCATACCCAGGCTAAAGTAATTAGTCTAATCAGTCTCTTATAAGTAAAGGTAATTAATCTGAATGAGTTATCTCTTAAAGGTAAAGGTTGTTGGTTTAATCAAATCATCTCTTAAACTCTAAGGGCACGAGATAAGTGAGAGACTTATTTCTCCTCATAAACTAGGAACGTCCCATTTTCTTTTACAAAAGGAGGAGTAAAGAGATGCACAATAGGTCAAAAAAAAAAAAGTATTTCCATAGCTTTAGAAATTAATATAATACGAAAAGTAATTCAAAACTTTTTTTCAATCAAAGGAAGCCTGATTATATTGCACTGGGGGAGGAACCACACCGTAAGTTTTAAAAAAAAAGCACATGTATAAATTCACGATCAATCAAAGGCCCCCAAAGCAAGATCAACACCACATAGAGTAAGGCTGAGCCTTACAATACATTGCATAAAAAAAAGCAAAATAGAGCTTTGTGCTTCGAACAAAAGATGGCGTTATAGAGCTTTATGATCGTAACGTCAGCACAAAAGAGCTTTTTGATAGATACTGCAACACACCATAGCTTTACAGTCATTAGAAAGTAACCTTGTATTAGCGTTGATATATATATATATATTTTTTTTTTTTTTCAAACTATTCGCCATTTCCCGCGTTAGCGAGGTAGCGTTAAGAACAGAGAACTGGGCCACTGAGGGAATATCCTCACCTGGCCCCCTTCTCTGTTCCTTCTTTTGGAAAATTAAAAAAAAATTGAGAGGGGAGGATTTCCAGCCCCCCGCTCCCTCCCCTTTTAGTCGCCTTCTACGACACGCAGGGAATACGTGGGAAGTATTCTTTCTCCCCTATCCCCAGGGATAATATATATATATATATATATATATATATATATATATATATATATATATATATATATATATATAAACAAAGCCTTCTGGGATAATCACACTACATCAACGAGAGAAAAAAAAAATGTTTTCCAGTTTCGAGAAGAAAAAAGGTCAACATTAAACACGAACTAAAGAGCAGGGGGAAAAAAATATAAAAGGGTCTTTCTCTAGGTCGTGAGGATTTAGACTTCAATAAATATATGGTTAAACCCCAACTCCCACCCGGCACGATACACAATACACACCTTCTCTTTCCCTAGTAACCTGCCAGTGCCCCTATAGGGACTACTTCCCCCTCAGCAAAACTACCATGGTTCACACTACTACCTCCCCCTTGGCAAACTGCCATGGTTCACACTAGCACGTCTCCCTAAATGAACTACCATGGTTCATACCAGCACCTTCCTCTCAGCAAACTACCATGGTTCACAACACCCCCGTCCCCTCTTAGCAAAGTACAATGATTACCATACACGCCACAACCTCTCATTAACAAACTACCATAGGAACCATAATCACCACGTCCCTCTAGCGAACTACTGCGGCTACCATAAACACCATAAACACAAACTACCATGCCAACCGTAACTACCATGTCTACCATACGCACCATCCCCCCCTTCTAAACCTTAGCAAAACCAATAGCATCTGTACCATACCCCACTGAAGCGATTGCCCACTTTAACTAGCCCGTCATAAGGGGTGGTTGGACGGGGGGGGGGGGGGTTGTTTTCCACTCACCCCCCCCACCCCACCATTCCTGTAATTTATTTTTGACAACTTCCACTTAAACAAACTCTTATTTTCCAGGACCCAGAGCCTAAGGGAGGCCGTCTGGAAAACCCATTGGCCGTGTGCAGACCAGTCCCCAGCAGATCCTATGGAAATCCTATTTATATCTTCTTTTTTTTCTTCCCCTTCCTATGGACTTCACCACACTCACGATCGGCCCCCCACCTCCCCTGACCAAAGGCTTTAGGCACCAGTGGCATGTGTTTGCTTAAAGATTCTACTCCGTATGGTACTTTCAAGTGAGCTGTGAGTGCATGGGGAAGTGTGTGTGTGTGTGTGTGTGTGTGTGTGTGTGTGTGTGTGTGTGTGTGTGTGTGTGTGTGTGTGTGTGTGTGTGTGTTGGGGGGTTGAGGGTTAGAGGGAGATGCAGGGGGGTGAGAGGGGCGGTGGTGACTGGAGGGGGGGGAGAGTTGTGCGGCAGGGGTTGCTATATCTCTCTCTCTCTCTCTCTCTCTCTCTCTCTCTCTCTCTCTCTCTCTCTCTCTCTCTCTCTCTCTCTCTCTCTCTCCCTGTGCCACACTCCCTTCGTACCTGTTGAGGAGGAGAGCAGGGAATGAGGCCGAGCCATTAGCCTACTCCTCCTCCTCCTACTCCTCTTCCTCCTCCCCCTCCTCCCCCTCCTCCTCCTCCTCCTCTCCCAGTGTCCCAATACTCCCCTTTATCGCTGTCAATGCACAGTCTGTAGGGCGGAAAGTGCCATTGGCTTTGCCTAAGTTTACCGATGGTACGTCTAGCTGGAGGGCAACTTGGGAGCAAAGTGGGGGACAGACAGTGCTAAAGTGTACTGCACTTACACGCATGATTAAGTCGTAACTGAATTGCCTGCACGAGTAGTCTTAGCCCATGTGGGTTTGCGGAGGACGAGGGAGACGAGTGGAATGGGGGTGGAGAGAGAAAGAGAGAGAGAGAGAGAGAGAGGGGGGGAAGAAAGTGTTACTCGACTACTGAATACGGCTCTCTCTGTGTTTGCTCGGGGCCCTTATTGACTCTCTCTCTCTCTCTCTCTCTCTCTCTCTCTCTCTCTCTCTCTCTCTCTCTCTCTCTCTCTCTCTCTTCCTACTCTCCTCCTCCTCCTCCGCTCCTCCCCCTTACCGCTTCCATTCATATACATTTCTCCCTAAAACTGGTGTGGACAGTACGGGAACTGCGTCCATTAATGGGATATGGGTCGCAACTCATTTTCCATTGGTTCATAACATTGTAAATGGGTCATTCTTTATTACCATGAAGCACTGAAGACTCTCACATATGAACCTATCTATTACTAACTGGTATTTCTTATATATATATATATATATATATATATATATATATATATATATATATATATATATATATATATATATATATATACACACGTTCTCTTTTATTTCTTCTTTTGGTGATTTCACTAATTTTCGTAAGTTTCCAATATTACAAATTTGGTTCGTACTTACACAGGTGTGGCTGTCGGAACTATTCCCCTCGAAGCTGAAATGACAAAAAAAAAAAAACACTTTTAGTGAAAGGCATTGACGTTTTCTTTCAATATATACAAAGGCCATCTGCCTCTTGGTAAACATCACAAACATATGAGCATCGGTATCATATAGATAGAAAATGGGAGAGTAGACTGAAGCATAACTAATAACAACATTTCGATAAATCTATAATAAAGATAAGGATGAATTTCTCGACGATAAAAAGTGTTAACAATAACAGAAATCTATTGTTGATAAAACCAGCGTGAATGATAAGACTTATGTATAATAGATAAGGTTTTTCTTTTGTTTTTGGAAAGCATCATTAGAACCAATCCTTTTCCCCAACTCTGAAAAACAAAAAAAAGATCAGCTTCATATGTGATATACTGAAAAAAAAAAATCAATGTAGTTATCTTCAATGTAATTATCACTACTTCAATGTAATCACTTGCTACTTCAGCTTGATTATTCATTGCTCCATCAGCACTTGCAAAGAGGACAAAAAAATGATTCAGCTAATGGAGAAAGAAACGAAAGAATATATTACATAATTTCTAAGCAATAAAGTCTCATTTTCTACAAGAGAAATAACAAATATTCACGTGTTTATGTTCTACCGGACACTCTGCCTGGGAACACGCCCAGTGACAAGTCACCTCCAACGAGGATGGATCACTGTCAGCGAACGGAAGAGAGAACAACGTTCCTCGAAAGACTTACTCGGTCTAAAGGAGCCTACCTTACGCTGCTTACGCTCGAAGCGTCAGGAACTCCATAGCGACACTCAATAACGCCTTAACCCTTTCCCCTTGACGTTGAAAAAAGTGAGCAACTGTTACTTTATAAAGGCCTAAACATTTAGGGAGGTACTTTAAAGATATTTCGTATTCTCAGCTCTTTTTTTCTTATCCAACCATACAATTGGAGAGCGTACAACGCCCTCTGTCCACCAAGCAGCATTCAGAGCGTATATGATTAATGGTCATTCATATACTTTATTCTACCCCTTTACTAGGAATCCTCTCTATATGTTATAAAAGAGGTTTTACTTTAAAAGTATACTTGCTCACTTTCTCGTCGAACACATAAACATACACACACACACACACACACACACACACACACACACACACACAAAATAAAAAAAAGGCACCATAAAAACACTTTATAGACTCCCATGCCATTGGGAGATCCCATGAATATAAGTGTACTTCAAAAGCACTTTACACAACCCGTTCTAACCCTCTCCATTCCTGAAAAAAATGATGTCAAAAAGTGTGTTGTAAAATCACGTTAGGTTCCCTGACTTCCTCCACTTCACACCTACTTATAAAAGTGGACAGTGTGAATACTCAAGTGAACTTTGAATGCACTACAGAACTCCTGACCTTACCCCTTACTACACTCACTTCAAAAGTGGACAGTATAGGTACCACAGATCCCCCGTCTCCCCCGTACGACAACTCACCCCATTCTCACCTCCTTCCCCTCTGTTCTCTGGGGTGTTGGGGAGAAGGGTCTTGTTGATTCCCCAGAGGGAGTAGCGGGGGCGATGGCCCCTCCCCCAGGACACATCACACTTACAATATCCGAAGGAGACGTTAACTTGACCTTCGCTTGAGGAGGCGGCGCCCCCTGAGGCAGAGAGAGAGAGAGAGAGAGAGAGAGAGAGAGAGAGAGAGAGAGAGAGAGAGAGAGAGAGAGAGAGAAAGCGATAGCGGGGGAGAGGAGAGGGTTTTAAAGGGTCAGTGCCGGTAATATAACAGATCCGGTGAGATGGTTGGGGAGGCTTCGGTACCACTTTGATTTGTGTTTTGTTTTGAGGGACTGTTATACATTGTGTGTGTGTGTGTGTGTGTGTGTGTGTGTGTGTGTGTGTGTGCGCGTGTGCTCGTGATGTATGCATATGTGTATGTAACGACTATGTGTGCTCTGTGGGCAGGGAGTTTTACACTCTTGGGGCCCCCATCTCTTGAGCTTTATCTACTGTCATACAACTCCTTCAACATCATTATGCTGTCCACATTTCACAGCTTTATCATCCAGCTTCTTATTCCATTCCTCCATTACTCTCATACTACAAAAAGCACATCCTTATATCTTTTCCAACACGTTTCTCGCTTTATATTATGTTATGGCCACTGGCTATTATGTCCTTAAGTCTTTCGAAGAACTGTACCATTTTTGACATCATCAGACTGGTTTAGAAACTTCGAGGTTGTGATCAGGTCACCCCTTACCCTTCTTTATTGGATGGTGGACAAAGCTAATGCCTCTAGGTTTTCCTTACACCTCAGCTCTCCTGATTCTGGTACTATCTCTGCTGCCTTCCTCCAGACCTTCTCTATTTTCAGTGTTTCTTCAGTGCAGCGACCGAACTTGAGAAGCATATTCTGCTAATGGCCCACTGCAGAATATGATCAGTTGCTGAATGTATCCATATCCATATATTCGAATGCATACGTATGAATTTATGTATGTATGTATGTATGTATGATGTATACATCTGTGTTTAGTAGATGTGTGTGTGTGTACCTAGCTGTTTAATACGTGCGTCCCCCCCTCTCCCCCGTATCTCCATCTATGTAACTATATACACCTGGGAATTCCTTCTATACTCACGCGAGCCATCCCCAGCAATATAGATATAATAAGTTAGCTTAGATGACGGCACAGCCGCTATAAATTCGGCACTGTTTGTCCGAGAGGCAACGGGGAGGGGAACATAGACAACACATTAAAAATACTGTGGAATAACACTACTGACGGGCATCCAACACAAAGAAACTAAACAACAAATACAGAATGGAAACTCCAGCTTTAGAAAGCCTAACAGAATGAAGGTATCAGTTGCCAGTCTTGGCAAAAATATAGCTAATGGGTATATGGCATGCAGAGGGCGCTTGTACCTTACGAATATACCCATGAATACAACATATGATGGTTAGTATGAAGACATGGTGTGTGTGTGTGTGTGTGTGTGCCAACACCTGGGAATGGGTTAGTGTATTTACCTATTTGTATTTACCTATTTGTTTAGTACAGGCTGAATGTTCTGTACTTGCAGGGCCTCCCCTCCCTCCCATTTCTTGACTTGTATGTGTATATCTATGTGAATGTCTGTGTATATACATGTTTGTGTGTGTGCATAGATGTCTATGCGTGAGTGGGAGGAGGGTGGGTATAATGTGTGTATGGGTATGTCTTGTATGTAGAGGTATATGCGTTAGGTATAAACAGGCGTCTAACGACTCACCATCACCGTTTCATCATCAGTAGACACTTTCATCACTTATCATCACTTCATCACTACCGTCAATAAGACACCTTCATCTCCCACCATCACCATCATCATGAACAATGGACATCTTCACTTCCACCAGTCATCATTATCACCAACAAACATCACCGTCACTCACCACCACGCCATCACGCAAGATCACTGCTAGGGACAGTGTTGGTGATGGGGAATGATGGAGATATCTGTTGGTGGTACTATTCGTGATGGTAAATGATACTAAAGTATCCACGCACATACAAAACACACATAGCATGAAAACAGGCAATTCCAAATGGGTAATCACATGCCCAAGTCGCGAGGAAAGTGTAAGACATTACGACCAAGTCCACAGAGCGGGTCTGATAGACGTATGATGAAATTCAACCAGAAGAGAAAATGCTAAGTAATGAGGATGCGACACGGTGAAAGAAAGCTTCGTGACGATTATCATCTAGCAGGAAATAAACTGCAGGAATCATGTATGTGTGAGAGGGACGCAAGACGCAAAGGCCGACATGTTCCAAAGCCAGATGCCAGAGTCCCACCTTAAGGGAACAGTCAAGGAGACTAATTGCGTTCCGGCAAAGGATTCACATCATGTGAGGGTCCGACACTACAGTGTGATTATCAAGTCTTTCATGGCATTTCAAGTATCACAGAAAACTGATAGGGGGGAAATGTCCAGTGGAGGGCAACAAAGATGGTGAGAGAGAAATGAGAGATCTGACTTAAAGGGAAGGGTTCGAGGCCTTGAATTGTGTTCACCATAGAAAAGAGAGGAG
Organism: Panulirus ornatus; assembly: GCF_036320965.1. Taxonomy (NCBI): domain Eukaryota; kingdom Metazoa; phylum Arthropoda; class Malacostraca; order Decapoda; family Palinuridae; genus Panulirus; species Panulirus ornatus. The sequence goes on from NC_092245.1 coordinate 14,737,817, forward strand.
TAACGTGTGACCTAAACCTCAGTTTTTATGTTTTTACTTCAATCTTTTCTTCGAAAGATGCGAAGAATATTAAAGAAAGATTAATAGATTAGGAGGCCTATGAGTATAAAAGATTCCCTTCCCATACAGTACATTTTGGTAAATACACACACACACACATACCACACTCATAAAAAAAACATACATACATACATACATACACAAAAAAACACAAACGCAGAGACAGACAGACAGACAGACAGACAGACAACACACACACACACACACACACACACACACACACACACACACACACACACATATACCCAGCACCCAATATTTGACTCATTCCGCCAGGAGAATGAGGAGGAAATTGCTTATGTAACGTCCACATGCGAGACCCATTGACAGTTTAAGTAGCTATACATTAAATTAGTCAGCAGGCAGCGCGAACTGGCTAATTACCATAAAGATATGAAATATTGACGATGTGATGAGCTTAACTTTGACGACTGCCATGGGAACTGTTTATTATATGTATAGAACTGGACTGTGATATGGTGGAAACGACGCCTGTAGAGAGATGGGAGAGGGGGTGTGTTAGGGAGGCGGGGGTCATGTGAAGGACCAAAAAAAAAAAAAGGGAGAGGATAGAGGGAGGAGAGAGAGGGGGAAAGAGAAGTAGAGAGAGGGGGAGGGAGGGAAAAAAGGATAGATAAGAAAAGAAGGATGATGGTTCATAGGAATTTAGCAGACGGGACAAAGAGATGAGTGAAAATGGACACAGGGGATGTCAAGGATCGAAGAGGAATTAAGGAAATGAGACAAATCGGAAATCTGAGAAAGAAAGGGAAAGATGAAGATAAAGGATTGATAGGAGAAAGAGGGAAGAGCAAAGTGGGTTGAAAGTAGACGGGTACCAGAATAGAAACGAAAGGAATAGATAGGGTATGATAGCCAATAAGGGAATAACAAAGAGTAAAAAAGGAACGAGTAGGAAATGAAGAAAAAGAAAAGAGATATAAAGAAAGAAATTATAAAGGAAGAAGATAAATGAATGAAGAGACTAGTAAGATATACTCGTAAAACAAAGATGAGAAAAAAAAAACACCTTGGGTTAAACAGTGAAGGAATGAGAGAAATGTGACGCTTTCTCACTCTCCGATAGTCTGCCAAGGGCGCCCACGTAGTCAATAAATTATCACCCATTTTGAAGGCATTACGAGACCGGAATTTACACTCTTAACAAAGGAGGTTAATGGCTATAAAGATTAACGAGGGGAGAGAGATAAGGAGGTAAAAGGACGAAGAAGTCCCTGAATAGCATCCTTATGTATATGTTTGCCTGTCCTCTCCTCCCTCCTGACTCCCACATAGGGATGGTTGGCACAGGGAGTGTAAACAAGACTGTATATTAAAAGTTCATCTGGAGTTCAGAAAACAAGAGTCGGTCAGCGTTTGTCAGCGGGTCGTTCATTGTACAGATAGGAAAGCGTGTCTGTAGGTGGCTCTCAATCTGGGCCCCTCCGCCCCCCTTCTCCTCCTCCCCCCCAAAAAAAAGAAACGTCCTTGTTTGTCTTTCTTTTTGTTTGTTGTGTAAATATATGTTTTTTACAGTACAGGGAAGGACGGGAGATTTTGTGTGTATACCCTTGTGGCCTTAGTGTCTTGAACATTCTCTGCCATCGAGAACTTCGTCAAAATTTATGTATGATGTCTTGTGAGATCCCTCGTCCCAGTGTTGCACCACAAGCGTAATGGCCCCCATCTCAGACAATACAGAGACCACTGCAAAAAAAAGACACCCCCCATCCGAGTTCGAACAGACCACTACAAGAACAGCCCCACACGAGTTCGTACAGACCATTCCAAGGCCCTTCACCCCACCATCCAAGTTCGAACAGACCTCTACAGAAACAACCCCATCCAAGTTCAAACAGACCACGACAGAAACAACCCCATCCAAGTTCAAACAGACCACGACAGAAACAACCCCATCCAAGTTCGAACAGACCACGACAGAAACAACCCCATCCAAGTTCGAACAGACCTCTACAGAAACAACCCCATCCAAGTTCAAACAGACCACTACAGGAACAACCCCATCCAAGTTCGAACAGACCACGACAGAAACAACCCCATCCAAGTTCGAACAGACCACGACAGAAACAACCCCATCCAAGTTCGAACAGACCTCTACAGGAACAGCCCCTTCTTTGTTCGTACAGACCACTACATCAACAGCCACCATATCTCAACCATTATGGCCATCGTTAACATCAGTAAACTACCACCCCAGCATTTATGCAAAGACTGGCTGCTTAACCCACGACCCGTTCTCCTCTTGAGGGGCCCCATTTTCTATAATGTGTTCTTTTCGTTTGTATATTTTCATCCTTTGGCCGGAGTTAATTCACTTCACAGTTAATAATACATTGTCAACATTATCATTATTTTTCATGATTATCATCTTTGATTTATCAGTATTGCTATCATTATCATTAACATTACTATTATTACCATTATCGGTATTTATGTCAATATCATTATTATCTATCATTGTCAGTATCATCATTGTCATTATTAGAATTATCATTGATATCACCATAATTGCCATTATCATGATTATCATCATCATTATCATGACACATATTCGCATATACATATAGACACATATACCGACACACACACTGACGTACACAGAGAAACACACGTACACAGAGAAACACACACACACACACACACACACACACACACCTCACACATGTTTACACCCTCGGAATATCTCAGACACAAACACCAGCCCATTTAAACACACCGGAGCACATACACCACGAGATACCCGACTCCCCAAAGCTACATATATGCAAGGAGCGCCAGGCAAAGTACCACACAGCACTGCACCCATGGTCCCACCTCCAGGGGCAGGGCTGTGTGTGTGTGTGTGTGTGTGTGTGTGTGTGTGTGTGTGTGTGTGTGTGCAGAATGGGGTTACGGGGGAGGTTGGAGGTGTGTGTGTGTGTGTGTGTGTGTGTGTGTGTGTGTGTGTGTGTGTGTGTGTCTGGGGAAGGTGTGTGTGTGTGTGTGTAGAATGGGGTTATGGGGGAG
>NC_092245.1:14745903-14753403 GCF_036320965.1 Panulirus ornatus
CTAAAGACGCGGATTGACGTAAATGAAAATGTTTCGGGCCCATTTAATATGCCATACTTACATCTTTTTTTTTTTTTTTACACCAAGATGCTTATAACATTGGCTGACAGGTCTCCTAATCATTTTCTTCCGCGACACTTTGAGTGTGGAGGTTTACGTAAGGGATTATTTCTGAACCAATTCTAACCCGGATTAATCGAAGGATTACACAGATAATTGGTCCAAAGCATTTAGCACATACAGATAGACTGCAAATGCAGTTCAGACAACTATGAAATCGTAGATATGTCATATCTAGCGCCCCCCAACCCACCCTACCTAACCCAACCCAACCTCCCCTTCAAATTCTATTACGAAATAAAAGCGAACGGCTTATTACCATAATACGAGAACACAGAGAGTAAAGTAATGCGGCCGGAACATCGAGCCAGAGCTGGGATCCGCTTATTGCATCATCCGGCTAAATGTTGCACGTTTGGACCATTATTATTGGATAGTGGCGGTGGTGGAGGTGAGGATGGAGAGGCCAGAGTGTGGTGGTGAGTGTGGTGGTGAGTGTGGTGGTGGTGATACTAGGGGTGGATGAGTGTGAGGGTGAAAATCGCGTTGGTGGCAATTGTGGTGGTGACAAAGGGTTGTGATTGTGGTGGTGATAGTATTGGCGATGGTTGGTGAGGGTAGCGACAGCGCCAGTAGAGAACAGAAGCTCCAGCAGTGTTGGCGCTGTTGGTGGAGGGAATGCAGCGAAGATGGAGAAAATAGTTATAACCACCCAGAAATTAATGAAGAACTGATGATGTTATCAATAGTGGTCTACACACACACACACACACACACACACACACACACACACACACACACACACACACACACACACACACATATTCAAAACAGCGAAGTATCGTAATATATGTATAAAGAAAAGAAAAACACTCATGGGTACACGAGTAAGTAGAAAGGTATATGGATGCAGAGACAGGCAGACAGAGTCTAAGACTGACTATGTACCAACGGAAGTAGGTAGCTTCGTATATCAATTACCATCCAAGTGTGTGTGTGTGTATGTATTGATTACACTACCAAGAATACAGGGTGGCAGCAATCAATAGACGTATAGGTCGGGAAGTAAGTAGATAGGCAGAAATGTAGGTAGGTGCGTGGATAGGTACACAAATAGGTGGGTTAAGTACACAACTAGATAGGTCGGTTGGGTTGTTGTTGATGAGAGAGAGAGAGAGAGAGAGAGAGAGAGAGAGAGAGAGAGAGAGAGAGAGAGAGAGAGAGAGAGAGAGAGAGAGAGAGAGAGAGAGAGAGAGAGAGAGAGAGAGAGAGAGAGAGAGAGAGAGAGAGAGAGAGAGAGAGAGAGAGAGAGAGAGAGAGAGAGATTGCTGGGTAAACAGATCACTCGTCATAAACACAAAAGACTTAAGTTGCACGACAAAAGAACCATCTATATACAACCCTCCTCCTCCTCCTCCTCCTCCTCTTCCTCCTCTTCTCTTCCCCTTATCCTCCTCCTCCTCCTCCTCTTCCTCCTCTTCAAAGCAGCCCCTCCCCCCCCATCCCGCCTCCTAACACCCCCCCCCTCCCCCCTAGAGCAGTATTCACCGCCATTACCATCATCAGTGCACACATATTCATCGCACCCATCACTGTAACTCATCACTCCTGGTCGACGGTGAGTTGGCGGGGGGGACGGGTGGGTGGCGGGGGCTGTAATTATAACAGAGGCGTGTATCACGAAGCGGGAGCACTGAGCACTCTATCACGGGGTCATCTAGGCTGTGCACTGAGGACTCTATCACGGGGTCATCTAGGCTGTGCATTGAGTACTCTATCACGGGGTCATCTAGGCTGTGCACTGAGCACTCTATCACGGGGTCATCTAGGCTGTGCACTGAGCACTCTATCACGGGGTCATCTAGGCTGTGCACTGAGCACTCTATCATTGGCCCATTTAGACGGGAAGTGAATACTGGCTCTGCTGTGTGTGTAGAGAGAGAGAGAGAGAGAGAGAGAGAGAGAGAGAGAGAGAGAGAGAGAGAGAGAGAGAGAGAGAGAGAGAGAGAGAGAGAGAGAGTCGGGAATATTAAAAAAAAAAGGGGGGCATTGTGCTTGAAAAAAAAAAAAAAGAAAATGGGTACAAGAGAGGAGAAGGGTAAAAATGGAAGTAATTGGATAAAGGGAAGAGAGAGATTTTGGGGGGAGGGGTGGTAAGGGGTTATGGGATGGGATAATGGGTTGTTATGGGAGAGGCGACGGGAAGGGATAGGGAATGCCAGTGGAGCGGCGAAGGACTCAGTCCACAACTGGTTGGAAAAGCAGAGAGAGAGAGAGAGAGAGAGAGAGAGAGAGAGAGAGAGAGAGAGAGAGAGAGAGAGAGAGAGAGAGAGAGAGAGAGAGAGAGAGAGAGAGACCCTGATAAATCTCAATCATCCATGACTTTATAGCAAAACACAGGTGTTGATATGCGTGTTCATAACACTGTCTACACACACACACACACACACACACACACACACACACACACACACATACTCACACACACAGACACACACACACACACACACACACACAGACACACACACACCTGTCTTCTGCATACACACACACACACACACACACACACACACACACACACACCTGCAGTGAAGGCGTCATTCGACGGGCAATGACAGTAATCAACTGTGACAGAGATTCAATGTTCTTTCTCTATACTCACGAGGTGGCTCATTAAGGCGCAGTGATTGAGGGGGTAAAGGGGTAGTGGTGTTGCGGGTGATTACGGGAGGGAGGGAGGGAGGGAGGGAGGGGAGGGGAAAAGACGGAGGGTAGTGTTGGAGGTAAGGTGGGAGAGAGGGGAGGGGTGGTGCAATAGGCAGGGGGTAAATGAGAACACTGGTATGGAGAGGTAGGGGGTTGGGATGTAACAAAGACACCTCCATTCCTTTTTGCATGTTGATGTCATATGTCAGTGTGAACTGGGCTTGTTGTTGTTGTTGTTGTTGTTGTTGTTGTTGTTGTTGTTGTTTTGTCGTTGTTTATTTCAGTGAGATGGTCTCGTTCGAATAGCATGATGAGACTTTTGTGTGTATATGCTTCTCATAAAAATGTCGAAGAATGTGCTTAGTGTGTGTGTGTGTGTGTGTGTGTGTGCGATGAGGGGAAAACTACGTCATCGCCTCATAAAGCAGCAACGGCCTTCTGGTAAACATCAGCGATGACGCCACTCTGACGAATGTTCCTGCTGGCCTTCAAGAAAGCCAGGGCATCTGGGTCCTCACTTAATAACCCGCACTTCAAGCCTTTAGCTACAGAGAAGCCTACCTTATCTTAAAGTCAACACATGGTAAAGAGACTCCAAGCATGAGCTCATGTGGTACCGTGAATAAAGATAGGTTAAGAAGTTATATAAAAAGATAATAAATGAATGGAAACACTGGCTTATCTGGCGTCGAGAATAACTGTATATTAAAGGCTTAAATGGCACGGCTGCCAAGAACGGAGAGGCGAATCTACAATAGTACTAGAGTAAAGAAACATAAAAGGCTTTCAGTTAAGAAAGGAGACACAGGTTTACATGATACCTCGAGTAGAGATTTACAAAAGGCCTTAAATGGTGCCACAGTCGAGAAAGGAGACACGAGGCAACATGGTACGGAATATCAATGACATAAAAGGCCTTAATGGCGTTACATTCAAGGGGGAGGGGGGACAAAAGGCTTATCAACACGTCCATAGGCTTACGTGGTGCCAGAATCAGGAACAGGCCTACGCGACGCGAGAAGTTAACATATAGCAATAGGCAAACATCCTGGCAATGAACATAGTCGTAGACCATAGTGGTAATTGGTGTCAACAATGCCTTAGGCATACTGGGAATAAACAAATGATGCATTTACACATACAGTGGAATGATGAACCAGCCCTATTGGACGACATAACAAATTCTGTCATTGAAACACGGTGCCATAATCGATATAGTCCCCCATAACACAACACAGCCCCAGGCTTACACAGTATGACAGTCACTACAACCCGGATCACTATAACCTAGCCTACAGTTAACCTGAGTTAACATAGCCCTAAGCTTAGAAGGTATCACAGTCACTCCAACCAGGATCTATTCAACCTAGCCCACAGTTACCATAACCCGCAGAAGGTACTCTTCTTACGCATCAAGCACCTAATAGGTGACTCTTAAAAGCCACGTTTAACACAGCCGGGGTTAACATAGGAGAATGGTGGCAGCAGCAGCAGCAGCAGCAGGAGCCAGGTTAGACTTCACCACGCCATATCTCATGGCTGGCACTGCTCCCTGATGGTTATACCCCTCGCGGGTGTTGGTTGCACACCAATAAACTTATTTTAACTATAATCGGCAGCTGGGGTGACCAGTGTCCAGCTGCATGAGGCTCCTCCTCCTCCTCCCCCCACACCACCATACCCCACATCCCCAACACATACACACATACACACACACACACACACACACACCAGCAGCTGTTGCCAAGGGCTATTGCATAGAATCATGTATATATGCATGCGTATATATATATATATATATATATATATATATATATATATATATATATATATATATATATATATATATATATATATATATTCAGTCTATGTACATCATCGTATAATGTTGTCGATTTGATAATGTGTACACTGCAACCATGTATATGTGGCCATCATATATGAGTCTATGTAATATCCTTGAACTCTTCCTTTCGAGAGTAGAGACCCATCGATCCGTTTTCTAAAGTAAAAAGCATTTTTTGGCTCCCATCCTTTTGGCAACAAGCCCTCTTTTTTTGACTAGGTGAAGGGAGTGGGAAAGGGGTGGGGGCGGTGGTTGGGGAGGAGAAAGAGGCGCGAAAAGAAAGAGAGAGAGAAAAAAAAAGATGAACATCGCAATATATCAACGAGAACATATTTACGACACGACTCAACTCTCCTTCATCAGATGCAGCTGAGGAATCGGAAGCCAAACATGCATGATAAACCTCCTTTTTTTTTAATAGAAGAGACAGCGTCAGTTATGACAAAGCTCAACCCCACAGACGTGAAGTGACCTGTGGAATAATCTGTCTTTCTTATCCCACCATGTCGGTTTTAAGCAGCACGATGAGAAAGGCCAGGAATGCCCAGATGAACTTGAGGAAAGCACAAGGGAAAGCCGGATCGCGTCTTCTTTTTTCTTTTTTAACAATTTATAGGAAGAGGCGGTGCTGGATAATCGCTTTTGAGAAGAAACCCGTCTGGTATTGGGATACCAGGTTTGGAGGGTATGGAGTGAGTGGTGGTGGTAGGAGAGGGTCTAGGGCCCCATCAGGAGAGAGGAGAGGGGTAGGGACGGGTGAGTGATAGGAGGAGGAGGAGGAGGAGGAGGAGGAGGAGGAGGAGGACAAGGGGAATGGTGGGTTAAGGGAGCGGGTGAAGGGGGATCAGTGTGTGTGTCTGGTTTCTCCCCCGCCAGAGAAACCTGCTTGGGCGTTGAAGCTTCTGTTCAAGATTTACCTGAACGTGATTACCTGTTCAGTTCACCTTTAGGTTAAATTATTTTTTTTGTGTGATTACATTTTGTTTTACTGTGTTTACCTTCTGCGGAAGAACCACCTTTCTATTATGGAAGGTTCGATGATGATGCTGCTTAGAATTATATACATATATATATATATATATATATATATATATATATATATATATATATATATATATACAGAGAGAGAGAGAGAGAGAGAGAGAGAGAGAGAGAGAGAGAGAGAGAGAGAGAGAGAGAGAGAGAGAGAGAGAGAGATTGTTTAAAAAAAAAATCTGTATCAAAGTTGAGAGTGTATTGTAAATATTATCAGAACCAAATGAAAACACTTCGCTACCATCACCACCACCACCACCACAAGACATCCACGAACGAAACCAACACACGACACGCGTCATCGGAACCACCACACAACACACCACTACCATAACCACCACACAACACACCACTGCCATAACCACCACACAACACCTTCTGTCATAACCATACCACAAGACCCCTACATAACCACCACACAACACCCTCTGCCATAACCATCATACAACACCCTCTGCCATGACCACCACACAACACCCATACATAACCACCACACAAGACAACCCCAACCATAACCCCCAGACATCGTCCCACCATAATAATCACCACAAACAAACCCACTACCATAGCCACCACACACAACTACAACCCCGTACCATAACCATCATACACAACTACAACCCCGTACCATAACCACCACATACAACAACAACAACAACAACAACAACCCCGTACCATAACCACCACACGTAATAACAACAACCCACTACCATAACCACCACGCACAACAACAACAACAACCCACTACCATAACCACCACACAACACGCACCATTACTGTACCATTACACCTGAACTGGCGGCTTCCTCCCCCAACAGTTCTGACCCACCCTGTAACTCGTCGGAGCATTCCGGCTTAATGCGACCTCTGTGCCCATTTTAATGTTTCCCAATGCCATTTTTTGGGGATATAAATGCAAGCTTTTGAATACAAACGGCCGATTTCCGCCAAGTATCTCCATTTTAAACATAGATACTATACTATGTGACGCTGCAATTATCTGTAAGTCCATCTCTCTCTCCCTAAAGCAGAAGCTTTTTGCCTCTAGCCCGATATGGGAGGGTGTGTATAAGGTGAAAGAAAAGGCGCGGGGGAGGGGGAGAGAGAGAAGAAGAGTCTCCCAGATGCTTATATGTTCCCCGATACCTAAATGCATTCCGCGTGGAGGAAAACCCTGATCGTGTATCTCCTTTGTAATAAAAATATAAGGGAAGGTTCAGTGCGGCAGTCAATATAAATGTTCCAAGTATCTAGGCGTCTTAAAATCCAATGCACTCAAGGCTCAGAATCTCCCGGAAGGCCGATACGAGAGTAAGCCTTAACAAATAAGGTATATAACACCCTCCTGAGCCAAGCATGTCGTATCATAAGCATATAAATGACTAAATGCTGCGTGTCTGCCCTCTTCTCCCCACCCCCCTTCTTTTTCCCCTCCCCACTTTCTCCCCTTTCTCCCCCTTCCCCTTTTCCCCCTCCCCCTTCAACAGCATTCAACCAAACTCCTTTCCTCAACCTCGTTCAACCAACCTCACTTCTTCAACCCGATCCAACCAAACCCCCACTTCTCCAACAGTATCCAACCAAATCCCACTTCTCCAACAGCATCTAACCAAATCCCACTTCTCCAACAGCATCCAATCAAACCCCACTTCTCCAAAAGCATCCAACCAAACCCCAATTCTCCAACAGCATCTAGCCAACCCCTCCCCCACTTCTCCAAAAGCATCCAACCAAACCCCCATTCTCCAACAGCATCTAGCCAACCCCTCCCCCACTTCTTTAACAGCATCCAACCAACCCCACTTCTTCAACCGGATGGAGACCGTCTTGAGGTTATAGCCATCGACCCACAA
>NC_092245.1:14755903-14770903 GCF_036320965.1 Panulirus ornatus
TTCTTCCACTTCCTCCTCCTCCTCCTCCTCCTTATGACGTCTGTTACGACCCATCGGCGTATCATGTTCTACGACGGGTTTTAAACACGTACCTTCCTACCTACCTTCCTACCTACCTACCTACCTACCGAGCTACCTACTAGCCTACCTTCCCTCACCCCCCCTTTACCAACCACCAACCCCCCCACCACCCCAACCAAGCCAAACCCCACAAGCTTTTATGGTAATGATTATGGCAAGGGGGGCGAAATTTTCGTGTAGCCCAGAAACTCTTAAGAGATATTGGATATAACCAGATATAACCGGCGGGTTGTATGATACGGGTTATGCACTACGGCCTTACAAACAGGTTCTCAGTGTTGGCCGTTGATGTCAACCTTCGGCTGGGATATACCAACTGCATATCAAGCAAATAGCGTAATGATAGGGCTCCGCATAAATACAAAATACATTCTTCTCGCAGGTGCTCGCGAGAATGTTCAATACTCGGAGCTATAATTGTGCTAAAAGCTTCGTTTCAGAGGATTATTGTCTCCATAAATTTGGGATTTTTGCAGGCTACGTATAAAGGGAGCCAGAGCGGCTGTTGAGTGCAAACGGGAGATATCTTATCGAAATTGTTTTTAAAAGAAAAAAAAAACCCAACGGCCCAATGGTATTAGAAGGTCGCTCCCAGCAGGGAGGGAGAGAGAGGGAGACACCCAGAACCCCTCAAGTCAAAAAACAAAGATTGACTCGCGGTCGTGGACGAAAAATTCAGGGTAATGGATCCAGTCAACATGTTCTGGATGATCTCGTCCAGCACTCCAGTTTCACATTTCTGAATACTGGAAGGCTGTTCTGGAACTAAAGTTACATGCGTGTGTGAGTTTGTAACGGTGTTTCCAGTCTGTATTTCTCGTTATGTGTTCGTATTTGTACAGCCTCTGTGTTGCGTATGCATTTAAGTGTGTTCTTCAGTCGGGGTATATGTGCATGTCCTTTCAGTTAGTGGTGCTTGTGCTTGCGTGTGTATTTGGAGACACCATTTTTGTATGAGGTGACGTGTTTATGAATATACGTAGAGGCTGCGGGGCAAAGAGCTGATAGTGAAGATGTTCTGTAACATCCTGGCCTAGACGATGTATTGGGCGTGTCACATGATGATAGCATATGAATGGATCATATATATATATATATATATATATATATATATATATATATATATATATATATATATATATATATATATATATATATATATGTGTTGGCTGTTTCCCGAGTCAGCGCGCCAGGAACAAAAGGAAAGGCCTTATTCTCCCACATCCATTCTCTCGCTGTCATGCGCAATGCACTGAAGCCATAGCTCCCTGTCCACAACCAGGTCCCACACACCTTTCCATGGTTCCCCCGGCTGCTTCATATGCCATTGGTTAAGTCCGCCGACAGAACAACGCCCCCTGTATAGCACATCGCTCCAATTCACTCTTATCTCGTGCACGCCTTTCTTCCTCCTGGATGTGCAAGCTGTGATCACTCACAATCTTTTCCACTTCATTCATCTATTTTGTTTTCCCTTTCTTAAAACTCCACAGTGTTTCAGATAGCTTTCCTACTACAACATGTATTCGTAACACCTTCCAAAAAGCATCTTCATCAAACCTATCATACGCTCTCATTAGATCATCAAATGCCACATACTAATCCTTCTGTTTCTCTTTGAATTTCTCACGCACAATCTTCAAAGCAAACACATGATTCATTCATCCTCTACTTCTCCTAAAACCTGATTGTTGCAATGCCATCACCCTCTCAAGCATCACTTTTTCATACAACTCACTCATCTTTCTTTCCCTTCCCTTCATACATTGGACTATACATGCTTTCCGCCAATTTTCAGGCACCCCATCACACACATAATGAATATCCTAAATAACCAGTCAACAACACAGTCACCCACCTTCTTTAGAAATCCAGTTGCAGTGCCACCCACTCCAGCCGTCTTGCCACATTCCATCCCTCGCAAGACTTTCACCACCTATTCACTTTTCACCAAAACACTTGCCATGACTCATTTTGCATACTTCCCCGATTTAAACGTCTTTACATATGACGCACGATAATCAGACACATTCAACACATCTTCAAAATACTCACTCCTTTACTCAGAAATTAACTTTAGAACCCTGTCTTTTGTAACTCCTCTTCACCTCAACACTAACTGTTACCTCTTCCCGCTTTGTCCCCTTCACTAATGTTCCCACCTGTTGTGTAAGGTGGCTCTTCTTATATACCTTACTTGATTGGAATCAAAAAACCTTCTGCCTTATTAACTCTATCATCATCATTATCTCTCTTGAACTATCCTTTGTAATATTGCTTCTTTGTCTCTGTCTCTCTGTCTCTCTCTCTGTCTCTCTCTCTGTCTGTCTGTCTGTCTGTCTCTCTCTCTCTCTCTCTCTCTCTCTTGTACACGTATTACCTCAGGCAATGCTACCGTGATTTTTTTTTCCTCCATGTCATCCAAGAAAGGCCTGAGACCATAGCACGCGACTGAAGGTTGCTGCTGCTGCTTCTCATTGTGGAGACTAGCTCCTCACCCACGCTCCAACCCCTCCACCCAAACCACCACAAAAAAAAGGAAATCAAACAATAAACACAAACAGAGCGATCAAACACATTCTTTACTTTTGTTGGCTTTTGTATCACGTGGGAGCAAACATCAGATATATTCAAAATATGTATTATAGTCAATGAAATATAGCTCCCTTGGCTTTTCTATTGCTGCGAAACAACAGTGTGAAATATACGTATATATATATATATATATATATATATATATATATATATATATATATATATATATATATGCAATTGCTGAATTCGTTTTCATTCTGTCGCTGAGAATCCGGTGCATATATATTTTTTCATTGTTAAGGAGAAGGCTTTCGCTAATGGACGTAGGATAATATATTATCCAGTGCGAGGCCCAGGTAAAAATTATCATCATCTGAATTATCTGCGGGAGGGATTATTGGCCGGGAGAACTTCAAGCCCCTTGGCCTAATTAGCGAAAAAGGCAAAACTGGGCTTTATCTATGACACACTGCTTCCAGAAGGCGTTCTTTGTGTCAATGACATGAGTTACGTCAAAGGTTTGATCCTAAGGGGGAGAAAAAGACACGTTTCTATAACTCATTAACTTATAAACGAGGAAGTATACTGCCATCAGTATATTAAATACGTATCTATAAACCCCACAGCAGCATACAAGGTTTTTGAAGAAAAGGAAAATGAATTCGAAATTGACAGAAATCTTAAATCCTTCAAATCACAGCATTTTGACTTAATGACAGTCAGTTGTTGGTGGCTGTTAATTGTACGAATTTTATCTTAATGACCTTTAGCTATAAGGTGTCATTAATCAAAAAATGAATATCACAGAAGGGATGATTGTCTTATGTGACGCAATAGTGACCTAAGATGATTTTATTTTGCCTACTGAGATAGCCTTTATCATGATAAGATAAAGAAACTGGTCAGAGGCCATCTTTTTCTGGATATAGCCTTATTTTTCTTGGAAAGTTCATTGGATTATTGTATTTCTAGACGTTGAAATCAACCTTAGCAAGTTGTCTCCAAATCTTATCAATATATCGTTAAAATTATATAGAAAATGATATGCCAGAGCAATTCAAAGTTAGGCCGTTTTGATCACTGTTTCTTTCCTTACACCTACAAACTTTGGAACTCCACCCTCTCATACCTTTCAACTATGACTTGGCATATTTCATCATACAGGTATTTCACTTCTTCCAAAATTCGCAAATATTTTTCATCGTCCCTTCTTTCTCTCTTTCAGTAACCAGTATATATTTCTGTTAAAGCCTGGCCTTGATGCGGACTTTTATCCGTAACTGGAGCCTCCAACATCTTATATATATATATATATATATATATATATATATATATATATATATATATATATATATATATATATATATATATATATATATATATAAATATATATATATATTCCACATATCTAAAATGGTCATCCAATTTTTTTTCCTATGCTTTAACTAATAAAGAAATCCTTCTTTTACCTCAAATATGAACACAACATAAATCCCTCTCAATAATGGCAAGAAACAACGTCTTCCTTTCTTATCAATGCGAATCCTGATCCTATCATTTGTATATGTGTTTGTGTGTGTGTGTGTGTGTGTGTGTGTGTGTGTGTGTGTAACCGACCAATCAAAACGTCCGTGCAAGACACAAAACATACCATCAGACAGGTTCTAATTGGCTGAGACGCATATTTTCTTGTTATAAACTCGATGTTTATTGCGGGAAGCCTCATGTAAGAAAACATGATATCTTGATTGGTCATGTGACTAGCGAGTGTCAGGAAGATAAGATGTGACCTCCGCTAAAACTGATAAGATATTGAACATGATTACATTTACTGGCTATAGCGAGATTGAGAAATCACTTTTGGCGAAGATATTTGATTGTCAATGGACGGTAAGGAGCATCGTGTCTTTGAGCCAATCCTTTCCATGCTCCTGCCTGGAGTGCAGCCATCAGGCTTCAGGAACCCCATATATATATATATATATATATATATATATATATATATATATATATATATATATATATGGGAAAAATTTCTTTTTATCTTAGTGCCCAATATCTTGTGTGTGTGTGTGTGTGTGTGTGTGTGTGTGTGTGTGTGTGTACCTTTACCCAGTCTTCCAGCTTAGGTGTGGAATAAATTATACCAAACTGATGCCAAACTGAAGGTGAAAGAGGAGAACATCATTAAGGGAGGTTCGAATGGTGGAGACTGTAGTTTGTAAACACTGGCTGGGGCGTGTTGATGATACTTTGGCCTGTTGATGAACCTGTTGGCAAGGTGATGGCCACAGGTATTTTGATAATACTATGGCATGTTGATGATATCTTACTATGTTGATGATACTCTGGCATGTCTAGGCCGCCAGGTATGTTTATAACCTCTTGGTATGTTGATGACCCACCCACTAGCCCATTGATGTTAATCTGGTATGTTGATGAATCGCACTCTCGGTGGTTACCCCCTTCATGTTGATGAACACTATGGCATGTTGATGATGACTCCCCCCTGCCATGTTTCTGAATCCCTGCAATGTTGATGGCTCCCTCTGCTATGTTACTGCATCCTTGCTTTGTTGATGATGACCCCCCCCCCCCCCTACTACTTTGTTGACCCCCCCTCCCCCCACCACGCATGTCGGTGACACTGGCCTATGGATGGATCCCTGGCATATCAACGCTTCCCTAATTTATTGATGACTCCTTGACATAATGACATCCTACCCCTGGAAATTTATTTGTTGGTGACACCCCCCCCCCACCCCCCAGCTAGTTGATGTCTCCCTTATCTTGATGATGACTTCCTAGCGTGTTGATGATTCCCTGACTCATTTATGACCCCATGGCCTAGTATGAGTCTCAGATGTACTACAGTACAGTACAGTACAGTACAGTACAGTACAGTTAACGTCAGGTTTAAAGGTAGAATAATTTTTTTTAGCTGTTTCCAATCATTCTTATTCATCTCTCTCTCTCTCTCTCTCTCTCTCTCTCTCTCTCTCTCTCTCTCTCTCTCTCTCTCTCTCTCTCTCTCTCTCTCTCTCTCTTACTGATCCTCCACTCCCCGCCAAACATGACCCTGAGAAAATAAATGTATAGACATGGTAATGACTAGACAAGCACTCACCAACGTCCCTCTTAACTCATTCTTAAAATTCCACTCCATCATACATACACCCAACCGAACTACACTCCCCAGGCATGCGAGTGTTACGAATTCTAGTTTGCAGCACCTCCCCAAGGGTGCGCTACGCTTGGCAGCAGGGACAGGTCGGACTCCTTTGGAGCGAGAAACTCTTCGAAGAGACTGCGTTTTCTCTCTCTCTCTCTCTCTCTCTCTCTCTCTCTCTCTCTCTCTCTCTCTCTCTCTCTCTCTCTAAGTGACGATGATTCAGTGTTTCCAGAGGTGACTCTTCATTCGCAATGTAAACTCGAGCAGGAGCAGTCCGGTAACACACACACACACACACACACACACACACACACAAAGGAGAGAAAGAATACTGGCCATGTATTCCCTTTGTGTCGTAGAAGGCGACTAAGAGAGACGGGAGCGGATGGCTGGAAATCCTTCCTCCCTGTATTACTTTCCAAAAGGAGGAACAAAGCAAGGAGCCAAATGAGGATTTTTCCCTCTGAGGCTCCGTCATCTGTTCTTGACACTGCCCCGCCCATGCAGGAAATGGCAAGCATGTAAAAAAAGAAAATATATATATATATATATATATATATATATATATATATATATATATATATATATATATATATATATATATATATATATGCACACAACCCACATACACATGCATATGTGGAAGAGGAAAATAGAACAAGAGAGAGAGAGAAAGAGTATCATTTGTAATACTACATACACCCACAGCACACATACACATACACACACAAATACACGCACCTTCGTTTATAGACAAGCAATGGGTCCCACAGACTCTGGTCACTGTCCATTGTCTTGTTTACTGAAAATCTACTGTTAGTAAAAACAAGAGTAAAAAAAAAAAAAAGAGAAAACCCTTTTAAACCCTTGTGTATTCGGTAGATGGAGTGCACGCAACATGGAAAATCCCAATACCATTTAAAACCTCCCTTTAGCAATCCTTTCCTTCTTCAACTCGGGCCTGCCATGAATTAAGAATGATTTATTTTACACCTGCGCTGGAAGCGTGCTGGAACAATGGGTAAAGCCATAACCCCCCCGGCACACGGGAAAGCCACCATTCCAGCAGGCAGAAGGGTGCCTACTGACACCATGTAGATTTCCATTATCCTGACACCCCAATGTTTCCCTGTGCGGGCGACACTACAATAATCTGAAAATACTCTCACTACTGCTCCCGGCGCTGGCCATTGCTACGGGCTTCTAATCGACACCAGCCTCGTTCCAGAGCCCTTACATATCATTTATAGTGGCTTTATATTTGCCTAAGCCTGATGGAACGAGGAACCGGGGACCCATGACCAAAGGTGCAGCGGCGGGAGTCTCAAAGGAAGTAAACGACCGGGCCCTGTCTTCCCTGGCCAAACAACAATTTATCTGTTATTGCTTCACCTCTTTGCAACAAATCCTGGCGGTGCAACAGCCGGCATGACCTTCATCTCCTCGTAAACGCATCGAACTCAATTCCCAGGACTTGAATCTCTGCATTTTGCCTGGTGGTCGGTGGAGACCATCAGCCCAGGGCGTTGGGGAAGAGAGGAAGAGGGAAGCTAAGGGGAGAGGGGGTGGAAAACTGTGTTGCGATGGGTTGGAGGAGTGGGAGGAGGAGGAGGAGGAGGAGGAGGAGGAGGGGAAGAGCAGGGGAGTGGGGGATGGCATTAGGGGTGAGGGGAAGGAAGGAAGGAAGGAAGGGATGAGCAGGAGTGGTGGTAGCGTTGGTCGACTACATCCCACGAGCAAGTCATCAAATATTCACGTAAGGAGAGGTCTCGGGAGCCATCTAGGAACATCCGCCAGAAGGCGAGGCCCTCCTGTCGCCTCTCTGGCGCATGATAACAGGCAGAGTCAACGGTGCTGTTGGGGCCAATACATAGGCGGGGAGGAGGTCTGCCCACGATGTGAGAACTGCCCAGGGGAACGCCAACGACGAGGGGGGAGAGGAGGAGGAAGAGGAGACAGAGGGACATAGACAGAGAGAGAGAGAGAGAGAGGGAGACGGCCATACACCTATTAAGACCGTGAGTGCAGTTACATGCAAGACGCGAACGATGCTCGCGTGTCCAACAACGATCCCTTCGTGTGATTTGCTAGATAGCTGGCCCGACCTGAATGGTTCACAGCATGAAAAGGATAAGAATGGCTGTCGAGTCTATAAGATAACATATTCTTTTTTTGTCTTTATTTCTCCAGCGATCAAGGAGGAGCGGTAATTCCATACGTGATCAATATTGCCTAATTGATCCTCAGAGTGGATGGATGACAATGATCGGGACCTAGTTAAACCCGCTAATAAACGATCACTTTGTACACTAGAATTAAATTTGTGAGGTTCATGGAACGTCTTTTTTTTTCCCCATCTCACGAATACGTTACTGATTCATAATCTCTCTTGCATACATCATCTATATAATTATTATATTCTTGCTCGGAGGCTGAGTAAAGCCAGCTATTGATATAATGACTAAATATTAGATAAAATATAAGGGGACTTGAAGGTTAGATAAACTGTAATTTCTCTTCGCTCTCTCGGTCGAGTAATATCAGGGTGTGACGATGAATAACTTAATCCACGTCCTTTTCCCCACGAGTCCAGTGGATTTGTTAGGCGTATTTCTATTTCACGTGATAGGAAAGGTGAGGATGACGTGGATAGGTCGAGAGAGAGAGAGAGAGAGAGAGAGAGAGAGAGAGAGAGAGAGA
Source organism: Panulirus ornatus (assembly GCF_036320965.1). Classification (NCBI taxonomy): domain Eukaryota; kingdom Metazoa; phylum Arthropoda; class Malacostraca; order Decapoda; family Palinuridae; genus Panulirus; species Panulirus ornatus. Next base: position 14,764,392 of record NC_092245.1, read on the forward strand.
GAGAGAGAGAGAGCAGGAGGAGGAGAAACAGACAGGCGGGCAAACGGAGTGAGGAGACACAAGGCGGACGGGTTAAAAAGGGGGGGAGGGGACTGTTGATAGACCATCGCTACGCCCTTTAACACTTCAAGTAAGGCGTTGCTCGCCATATTTGCTGACGAAACTCCTCCTTCTCCCTTGATTCAGCCGTAGAGGAAGACACCTGGGCGTAATTTACGCACGCACACGCATTATCTAACGAAGTCATCGAATTACATCAACCTTTTTTTTTGGAGGGCCGTTCGACGTGAAACATTTTCTACGAATAAAAAGAGAAAAAAAGATGAGGTTTGGTAGCATGAATAATCACTTTGATCCAGTTTTCACACTGGCAAAACCCGCTATGATTGGCTAGAACGTTACGATGGTAATTGGGCAACAGTTGTCAGAGAGAGAAAGAGAGAACGAGAGATTATAAAGAGCACTTCGGATCTTAACGTGATATAAGACAGAGTCTGAACGTGATATTAGATAGAAATCATGAACATAATATTCAAACATCAGCTTAGCGGTGTATGGCAGCGTTAACACACATATCTAACAAATTAACGAATGGCAACATTCGTGAGGCGATGGTAACAGCAAGGGATTTTGAATCGCTCGAAAAAACTGTGATGTTCTAAGAGACCTTGGAAAGAAAACGGTTTGTGATGAAGACCAGGACGGGGGGTTTGAGGACGATGATGGTGAGGATTAGTAATATAAATGCCTATTCTCCTCGAAAGATTACATAGCAAGCCTTAGCAACGTAAGCAAGGCTTTTGTCACTGCCGCAGGACGTGGCAACGCGGGTAATGAAGCGTTAGCAAGACAAACGAGGACAGGTCTCCCTGGAGTGCATACCCGCTGGAACGTTGGAAGTCGCCTTTTGAGGAGAGAATGAAGCCAAAACCTAATATTCCCCGTTCAATCCTGTACGTAGAGGAGGAAAAAAATAAATGTCATAGGAAGATATGCAAATAATAATTGATTACATAGAAGAATCGTGAGAGTTGGACTCAAATGGGTGGGGAAAATTTAGGGAGTCAATTTCAAATACACAGATCTAAGAGTCGTGTGATCGGCGCATGCTAGAGAGATATATTGCGAAATGACCAATCATGTCTTTAATGAGTGGTTGTAATATGAAGTTAACAGCCTTAATGGCCCGGGCAACCGATAGACCAAAAACCCAAACGACCAGTTATCCTTCACTTCACTAACAAGACACTGAACAAGCCAGTGGTTAAAATAGCCTATAGATGATTACAAGTTGAAGAAGTTTAAATCTTTGAAACAAGAAATTAATGAAGTGCTTAAATACAATCTAGGAGTGCAAATATTATTAAAAAGGTTAAAAGGTTTAATATATATATATATATATATATATATATATAATATTGTATATATATATATATATATATATATATATATATATATATATATATATATATATATATATATATATATATATATATATAAAGAGTCTCTCTTTCTCTCTCCAAATACATACATATGCATGCGTGTAAAGGTGCGCATGAGTGTGTGTAATATACACATAAACCTAGATAAAGAATGCACACGACAACAGATACTTAATTAATGTAAAGAAGAGTGATAATAATTTGCAACAGCCTCTCTCTCTCTCTCTCTCTCTCTCTCTCTCTCTCTCTCTCTCTCTCTCTCTCTCTCACACACACACACACACATACACACACGAGCCTCGAGCTCCCAGCTGCTGAAGTTTATGTCTTCGAGCGTCCGGAAAAGCTGCATTCTTAATCAGAGATTTATTCATTAGCTAATCACCCTCCGTGTGTGTGTGTGTGTGTGTGTGTGTGTGTGTGTGTGTGTGTCTGAGAAGGACTAGTTACACGTGTGCGTGTAACTATTATATATATTATATATATATATATATATATATATATATATATATATATATATATATATATATATATATGTACGAATAAAGTGCATATGAACGCGCATCTTCACAGAACATATATATATATATATATATATATATATATATATATATATATATATATATATATATATATATATATATATACACAGATAGATAGATAGATAGATAGATAGATAGATAAATAGATAGGTATACGTAATGATTACCCAGTTCTATCCCCGTTAACAAACTGAACGTATAGTTAAACCTAATACCATGAAACGAATCATTTCAGAGATCTTAACTCGACGAAGCCCAACTGTTGAAGTGGCGTAATCTGGTTTGGTAAACGCATTCTCGGGCCAGACTCAACTCTGAGCACGTAATGTCAGGGTGTCATTACTATATTCTCAGCTCGGGCGTAATCCTCTGCAAATCTCTTTAGCTGCGGCATTTTCAAGCTGGCCCATTTCTCTCTCTCTCTCTGTCTCTCTGTCCTTTTGAGGAACATCTATCTCAAGTGTTGGGTTCTCTTCACTAATAAGGGGTTGTGTATACACATACACACACACACACACATTCCCCTTCTCAACGCGTCTTTAATAAGCAAACAATAGTTGATGTAGCTTAATGGTGTTGGGAGTGTTGAGCTCCTTGCTTGTCATTATAACCACAACTGTTCTATATTTCGCCGTCGGAGAGTTTATTTAAGAGCAGGTGATTCTGGCGTGGAGGTGTGACACCAGAGGGTTTCTTCATGCGTGATACATACACGTTTCGACATCTATCATTTCTAATCAGTTTATTCAGAATGATGTAAAGTTTTTGAGTCGTGTGAGTGACTTTAGTGTTTTGTGTATGACTGTGGATTGAAAGCCAGCAGCCAGCTCCTCCTCCTTCTCCCCTCTCCCGTGTGGTTGAGGTAGAATGTCAGGATGAATACATGGGCAGAAGGAGTGACACTTGACGGACACTGAAGCGCTGGTTCACTGCGGAACCACCAGACACCCTCCTCCCACTGCCTGGGTTAGTAGTAGCAGGTACTATACCCCCCCCCCCCCTGGTCGGCGGCGGCGTCGGCCTACCTCCTGACACCTACGAGAGAGAGAGAGAGAGAGAGAGAGAGAGAGAGAGAGAGAGAGAGAGAGAGAGAGAGAGAGAGAGAGAGGTCGTCGTAGATGATGTAGAAATGGCATAACTTTCCTAAGGTACACACACTTCACTAAGGCCATTGCCCCTTCCCACTCTCTCTCTCTCTTTCCCTCCCCCCTCCCCCCTCCCCTCTTCCCCCTTGCCCTCCCCCCCTCCTCCACCAGCGTTGCCACAGTAGAGCGAGTCCTTGAGGAAAAAAAAAACTATTCATTGAGCGTACGATATGGAACTGGCAGCGCTGCGACCATGGCAACGGTGGTGGAGAAACAGCGAGAATGGTGTTGGGGGAGTTGGTGAGGATGGGGGAGGACAAACGGCAAAGATGGTGGAGGAAAACGGGAAGAATGGTTAGGTGTAAACGGTAATCGTGATAGGGAAAACGGAAAAAAAAGAGGTGGAGGAAATGATAAAGATGGATGGGGGAAAAATCAAAGATGAAAGGGACAACTGTAAAGATGATGGAAGGAAAATTGGTAAAAGAAGGTAGAAGAAGACGGCAAAACGATGGAGAAAAGCGGTAAACATGGTGAGGAAAACGGAGGATATGGCTGTTAAGTAAACAGAAGACGGGCGTTTGTTACTTAAAGAACGTTATATATTAGGGTAGATGCTACCTGAACGGTAAAGGAAAACGGTTTCCAAGGAACCGGGAAATATATGTAATTGCCAGCGAAGCGGGAATGGGTCTTGGTTACCATGGAAACGGCAAAGAAACTCGGTTACCACGGAAACGGCAACAAAGCACGGTTAACTTGGTAATAGGAACGGAGCATGGTTAACATGGTAACGGCAACAGGGCACGGTTAACAAGGTAACGGCAACAGAGCACGGTTAACATGGTAACGGCAACAGAGCACGGTTGACATGGTAACGGCAACAGAGCACGGTTAACATGGTAACGGCAACAGAGCACGGTTAACTTGGTAACGACAACAGAGCACGGTTAACATGATAACGGCAAAGGAACATGGTTCATATGGTAACGACAAAGAGACAAAGCTAACAAAGCAACCGGCAAAGGAATCCGGTTAATACGGCAGCTGCAAAGGAATAGGGCTAAAACAGAAATTGTATTTGCCATGGAACCGGCAAACGAACACTGAACAGTGATGGCAAATGGATACGGTTTGTATAGTACCGACAAAGGAAACACGGGAAACACGGTAGCGACAAGGGGACACGGTTTCTACAGACACCGGATATAGACTCATCTACCATGGATGGGGGCGATGGAACACGACCATGGTAAAGAGCTCCCATGCAAGCGATTACGGACGAAGTTGCCGTGAAAATGGTATGGGGAAATTAGTTATCATAATAGACACGTCGTAAGGTAATTTTTAATTAGTGACATTTTCAATAATTCCAGATTTAATCTTTCCAGTTTTTTCAATGACTTTTCGAAAAGCAAAAGAGGGAATAATCGAGTCTCACCTGAGTGGAGTGGGCCTTCGACCACCAAGTTTACATTTACCTCTGAATGCTTAAGCCTCGGCTTTATCTTATTCCTTGGGTTTTAATCCCTTTTTCCTCCAGTTCTGTCAGCAGAGAACGCACGATTCTAAAATACCAGCTGGACGCTCGTAGAATTGAATTCTGGGGGAAGTGGTTCTTGTGTTTTGGGGAGTTCGTTCGCTGTACTTATACATGTTTACTGACGGTTCTTTCTTTTCTTTTTTTTTTTTTTCATTTTTTGTCTTGTGAGTCATAGTAGAACTTGGAGAGGTTGGTGGTGGGGGAAGGGGGCGAAGGGGGGGGGGGGGAGAGGGGGTGATGGGAAAAGTTGGAGAGCAGAAGGAGGTGAGGGGGGGGGGGGAAGCAGGAGGGATTTCTTACTTGAATGTTGTACCTGGAAATTGAAATCCTTTCACAACTGGTGTGAGAGAGTATTCCTTTCACACACACACACACACACACACACACACACACACACACACACACATACACAAAACTCTAGCCCCAAATTGCTATAGTCAATGCAGTCATGGATGTGTGTGTGTGTGCCTGATGTAGCTACGTGTGGGCGGCCAGTTTAGAGGGAATAGGTAGGGAGGAAAAATGAGACTAGGGATGGAGTAGGAGAAGGAGGAGGAGGAGGAGGAGAAAGGGGGAAGGAATGGGAAAGAGAGGGAGGGAGGGAGGGGGTGGAGGTGGGAAGGAAAGTTGTGGTAGTGGTGGCAGAGGTGGTAGTGGTGGCAGTGGTGTGGCAGTGGTGGTAGTGGTGGCACGTGAGGGGCCCGGGGGCCAAGTATTGATTTGCCACAATAAATTCGCCGGTACCATAACGACTAAACTCCCAACTACAGGCTTATATGCCTCCTTCCCTGAGAAGGGATGACTACCGCATCGACATTCCCCTCCGCTCTGTAGTTTATCGAGATAACATTCTATTTCCGTAACCAGCCAGCGGTGTTAAGTAGACGAGACGCGCGCGGGCGCTGGCGGAGGCCGAAAGTCTAATGGGGGACAAGTGTAATGATAATCGTCGTCCATTTCATCTGGGAGGAGAAAAATAGGCCAGGAGTTGTATATCCTCCATCGCCTGACTTCGAGTCGAACTCACTTCGACTACCCTAAAGTCCTCCCACGATTAAGGTAAGATATACGATACCGTTTGACCTATGAAAATATACCATTAAAACCCCCTATTTATATTATTTTTTCCTTCAGGTGTCGAAGGAATAGTCTGAAACCTCGGTCTCTGTAAAGGGGTTGGAGAGAGGATTGGTAACCGGGAAAATGAGTGGAGGGGGGGAAAAAAAAGCAAAGAAAAACGGGGAATGTATGAAGCAGATACACGGAACTGGGATATAACAATGCATTAACATGACGTTATCGCCCTTCCCACGTAGACTTCGCCTTGCTGGGACTACCTTATGGGCGGCAGTACAGTAAAACCCTTCTTATCCGAAATACACGTAATAGAACCGATGCTTTTTACGGGCAACTGAAATTTGCGGTACTGTGGCCCCGGGAATGGTAGAGAATAATAGCCTCAGTACCTGTACGTTTCCGGGGAACCGGTTTCTTGGGGGGAAGGGAGAGGGCGTTATTGTGCCACCTGGCTCTTGGGTTAACCCCTTGAGCACGAGGTTACGACCCTTGAGCACGAGTTTACGACCCTTGAGCACGAGGTTACGACCCTTGAGCACAGCTGAAAGGAGACCCTTGAGTAAGATCCTTGAGTAATGATGGACTTGGCATTTAACCTTGAACACTTAAGGGCCAAGATAAAGAGCAGGCTATCTTGCTCAAGTGTCATACTGCCGTGCTAAAGGGTCGTTCACTCGTGTTCAAGGGTCGTATCATCGTCATGTTCGAGGGAATAAGTCAGAGGTCATGATGAGTAGGAACTTCCTGACACTTTAAACAAAGGAGACTTGCAATTTTCGAGTCAATTCTCAGATTGTTCCTCTCGTGTGGGGTAACTTGCAAT
>NC_092245.1:14778403-14785903 GCF_036320965.1 Panulirus ornatus
AATAATAATAATAGTAATAATAATAATAATAATAATAATAATAATAATAATAATAATAATAATAATAATAATATTAATAATAATAATAATAATAATAATAATAATAATAATAATAATAATAATAATAATAATAATAATAATGATAATAATAGCAATAATAATAACAATCATAATAATGATAATAGTATAAGCAGAGGGAGAGGAAGATGGACTGAAAGGTTCGAGTGATTTGAAAGAGTGATGAACATGTTAGATGACAGGATAGTGGGAGGTGGTGTATCTGGGACGAGATGGTATGTGGAGCGAGGGAATTAACAGTGAATGGCTCGCTGTGAAAGAAGAGGAGTAGGGCCAGCGAGAGCTTATGCATAAGATGATGCGTGGCAAGGCAGCAGGAGAGAATGAGAGTGCAGTTTAGAAAGTGTATATGACACTGCTGTCATTGCTTAGTGTGGGTATTCGGTATCTACGTGTTGGAAGGTGAGGTAAATGCCAGCGTTTTTGGGGATAGTCTGTGGTAAACTAAGAGTTAGAGCGAAGGGCTCGTTAGTCACCCGTTGTTTGCAGATGATGAAGTTCTATTAGTGGGGGTGAAAAACGCCAGAGGCTGGTGGCGGGAGGGAGTGAGAGGGAGAGGGTACGACTACATGTGAAGAGAATCAAGGTAATGAGCGTGGAGTGTGTGGGGGGTGGTGAGCTAAGATGGCGTGAATTCAATTTTGAATGGGGGAGGACTTCGGAGAAAGTTGAGGGCTTTAGGTAGCCTGGATGGAGTGCTGAAGTGAGTCATTAGGTGGAAGAGGGGCCCAAGGTCCAGGGTGGCTTACGGAGCTTGTGGAAGGAGAAGTTAGTGTTTGTTTGAGTAATGATGGTTATCTTTGAAGTTATAATAGTCACGACAGTGTTGGGCACTGAATGCCAAAGAAAAGAAAGGACTTGATGATTTGGAAATAATAAAGCTTAGGACGACGTTAATGATAATAATCATAATCATAATGATGATAATAATAATAATGATAATGATAATAATAATAATAGTAATAATAATAATAATAATAATAATAATAATAATAATAATAATAATAATAATAATAATAATAATAATAACAATAATAATATAAATAATAATAATAATAATAATAATAATAATAATAATAATAATAATAATAATAATAATAATAATAATAATAACAATAGAATTATAATAATAATAATAATAATAATAATAATAATAATAATAATAATAATAATAATAATAATAATAATAATAATAATGATAATAATAATAATAAGGTAGGTAGTGATGAATACTTTGCTTGCATTTAGATTGTTTCTATGTGAATGAGGCTGTTGTGTTGACTCTCCAGGTAACCAGGTTAACATGGCTTGTTACATCTGTCTGAAGAGTTTTGTGCACATGAATAATTCTATGAATGGAGACTTACTCTGGACACAGTTTTATTGACTGAGTTGTATTTAGATGCAAATTATCTGACTGTATCCCTCTTGCCAAAGACTTGAGCATTTTGGATGTTCATTGTTTTGTGATGTCATCGAATTGTTGAAACTTATTCTTATATGTGTACTGTTTTAAGTACATAGCTCTTATGTATATAGTCTGAAAAGAGTGCCATTGCCTTGTTTTATGCCTTATCATGTCAAGGTGTTTCTCATTTTCTCTTCATGAAAATGTGGTAGGAGTGATTAGAGAAGATGAATTGTGTATTGTTTCATATAGTAATATCTTTGCACTGGAGAATTTGAAGAAATGTTATTTTTTATATGCATTTTATATTATGCTGTTATTGTCCGTGATAACCTGTATTTATAGTGGGTAACACATATAAAAAAGAATGAAAAAGTTAATGATTTTTGGTAAAATATGTTGGTATTTATTTCATTTCAAGCTAGAAGTTTGTTTTCTAAATTGTTTCTTACATTTTTCATATGTATATATATGTATGTGTGTGTGTGTGTGTGTGTATATGTGCGTATGTGTGTGTATGTGTGTGTATATATATATATATATATATATATATATATATATATATATATATATATATATATATATATATATATATATATATATATATATTATCCCTGGGGATAGGGGTGAAAGAATACTTCCCACGCATTCCTCGCGTGTCGTAGAAAGCGACTAGAGGGGACGGGAGCGGGGGGCCAGAAATTCTCCCCTCCTTGTATTTTTTTTTAACTTTCTAAAATGGGAAACAGAAGAAGGAGTCACGCGGGGAGTGCTCATCCTCCCCGAAGGCTCAGATTGGTGTGCCTAAATGTGTGTGGATGTAACCAAGATGTGAAAAAAGGAGAGATAGGTAGTATGTTTGAGGAAAGGAACCTGGATGTTTTGGCTCTGAGTGAAACGAAGCTCAAGGGTAAAGGGGAAGAGTGGTTTGGGAATGTCTTGGGAGTAAAGTCAGGGGTTAGTGAGAGGACAAGAGCAAGGGAAGGAGTAGCAGTACTCCTGAAACAGGAGTTGTGGGAGTATGTGATAAAATGTAAGAAAGTAAATTCTCGATTAATGGGTAAAACTGAAAGTTGATGGAGAGAGATGGGTGATTATTGGTGCATATGCACCTGGGCATGAGAAGAAAGATCGAGAGAGGCAAGTGTTTTGGGAGCAGCTGAATGAGTGTGTTAGTGGTTTTGATGCACGAGACCGGGTTATAGTGATGGGTGATTTGAATGCAAAGGTGAGTAATGTGGCAGTTGAGGGAATAATTGGTATACATGGGGTGTTTAGTGTTGTAAATGGAAATGGTGAAGAGCTTGTAGATTTATGTGCTGAAAAAGGACTGATGATTGGGAATACCTGGTTTAAAAAGCGAGATATACATAAGTATACTTATGTAAGTAGGAGAGATGGCCAGAGAGCGTTATTGGATTACGTGTTAATTGACAGGCGCGCGAAAGAGAGACTTTTGGATGTTAATGTGCTGAGAGGTGCAACTGGAGGGATGTCTGATCATTATCTTGTGGAGGCTAAGGTGAAGATTTGTATGGGTTTTCAGGAAAGAAGAGTGAATGTTGGGGTGAAGAGGGTGGTGAGAGTAAGTGAGCTTGGGAAGGAGACTTGTGTGAGGAAGTACCAGGAGAGACTGAGTACAGAATGGAAAAAGGTGAGAACAATGGAAGTAAGGGGAGTGGGGGAGGAATGGGATGTATTTAGGGAATCAGTGATGGATTGCGCAAAAGATGCTTGTGGCGTGAGAAGAGTGGGAGGTGGGTTGATTAGAAAGGGTAGTGAGTGGTGGGATGAAGAAGTAAGAGTATTAGTGAAAGAGAAGAGAGAGGCATTTGGACGATTTTTGCAGGGAAAAAATGCAATTGAGTGGGAGATGTATAAAAGAAAGAGACAGGAGGTCAAGAGAAAGGTGCAAGAGGTGAAAAAAAGGGCAAATGAGAGTTGGGGTGAGAGAGTATCATTAAATTTTAGGGAGAATAAAAAGATGTTCTGGAAGGAGGTAAATAAAGTGCGTAAGACAAGGGAGCAAATGGGAACTTCAGTGAAGAGCGCAAATGGGGAGGTGATAACAAGTAGTGGTGATGTGAGAAGGAGATGGAGTGAGTATTTTGAAGGTTTGTTGAATGTGTTTGATGATAGAGTGACAGATATAGGGTGTTTTGGTTGAGGTGGTGTGCAAAGTGAGAGGGTTAGGGAAAATGATTTGGTGAGCAGAGAAGAGGTAGTAAAAGCTTTGCGGAAGATGAAAGCCGGCAAGGCAGCAGGTTTGGATGGTATTGCAGTGGAATTTATTAAAAAAGGGGGTGACTGTATTGTTGACTGTTGGTAAGGTTATTTAATGTATGTATGACTCATGGTGAGGTGCCTGAGGATTGGCGGAATGCGTGCATAGTGCCATTGTACAAAGGCAAAGGGGATAAGAGTGAGTGCTCAAATTACAGAGGTATAAGTTTGTTGAGTATTCCTGGTAAATTATATGGGATGGTATTGATTGAGAGGGTGAAGGCATGTACAGAGCATCAGATTGGGGAAGAGCAGTGTGGTTTCAGAAGTGGTAGAGGATGTGTGGATCAGGTGTTTGCTTTGAAGAATGTATGTGAGAAATACTTAGAAAAGCAAATGGATTTGTATGTAGCATTTATGGATCTGGAGAAGGCATATGATAGAGTTGATAGAGATGCTCTGTGGAAGGTATTAAGAATATATGGTGTGGGAGGCAAGTTGTTAGAAGCAGTGAAAAGTTTTTTTATCGAGGATGTAAGGCATGTGTACGTGTAGGAAGAGAGGAAAGTGATTGGTTCTCAGTGAATGTAGGTTTGCGGCAGGGGTGTGTGATGTCTCCATGGTTGTTTAATTTGTTTATGGATGGGGTTGTTAGGGAGGTGAATGCAAGAGTTTTGGAAAGAGGAGCAAGTATGAAGTCTGTTGGGGATGAGAGAGCTTGGGAAGTGAGTCAGTTGTTGTTCGCTGATGATACAGCGCTGGTGGCTGATTCATGTGAGAAACTGCAGAAGCTGGTGACTGAGTTTGGTAAAGTGTGTGAAAGAAGAAAGTTAAGAGTAAATGTGAATAAGAGCAAGGTTATTAGGTACAGTAGGGTTGAGGGTCATGTCAATTGGGAGGTGAGTTTGAATGGAGAAAAACTGGAGGAAGTAAAGTGTTTTAGATATCTGGGAGTGGATCTGGCAGCGGATGGAACCATGGAAGCGGAAGTGGATCATAGGGTGGGGGAGGGGGCGAAAATCCTGGGAGCCTTGAAGAATGTGTGGAAGTCGAGAACATTATCTCGGAAAGCAAAAATCGGTATGTTTGAAGGAATAGTGGTTCTAACAATGTTGTATGGTTGCGAAGCGTGGGCTATGGATAGAGTTTTGCGCAGGAGGATGGATGTGCTGGAAATGAGATGTTTGAGGACAATGTGTGGTGTGAGGTGGTTTGATCGAGTAAGTAACGTAAGGGTAAGAGAGATGTGTGGAAATAAAAAGAGCGTGGTTGAGAGAGCAGAAGAGGGTGTTTTGAAATGGTTTGGGCACATGGAGAGAATGAGTGAGGAAAGATTGACCAAGAGGATATATGTGTCGGAGGTGGAGGGAACGAGGAGAAGAGGGAGACCAAATTGGAGGTGGAAAGATGGAGTGAAAAAGATTTTGTGTGATCGGGGCCTGAACATGCATGAGGGTGAAAGGAGGGCAAGGAATAGAGTGAATTGGAGCGGGGTTGACGTGCTGTCAGTGGATTGAATCAAGGCATGTGAAGCGTCTGGGGTAAACCATGGAAAGCTGTGTAGGTATGTATATTTGCGTGTGTGGACGTATGTATATACATGTGTATGGGGGGGGTGGGTTGGGCCATTTCTTTCGTCTGTTTCCTTGCGCTACCTCGCAAACGCGGGAGACAGCGACAAAGCAAAAAAAAAAAAAAAAAAAAAAATAATAATAATAATAATAATAATAATAATAATAATAATAATAATAATGATAATGATAATGATAATAATAATAATAATGATAATAATAATAATGATAATAATACAGCATGGAAGATGATAGTAAACCTACTCAAAACTTTTCCCAAACATAAGAAAATAATGCAAAATTCAAATAATAACACAGCTATCTTTTTCTTACTTAATACAGGAAAGATTTGCGAAAGAACATAAAAAAAGAAGATTAACAGAGCTGGAAGAACAGAAATTTGTATAATGAGACGATAGTATAAAGTATTTTTGACCAACAATTCGTAAGGAAAATGCTGACTGGAAAACCATAGGAGTAGAAGACTGAGTCGCAGATTGTACTTCTAGACCTTGAGTAGAAGGGTTTCTGATCGTGTATTAAGAAACTTAACGTGGAAGGGAGTCTGAAAATCATACTATGGTATAGCTAGAGTCCTGTTGTTGGCCACCGAGAGCTTGTAACACACCTTTGAAAGTGTGATGAAATCTGACCGAGGCAGAGAAAATTGGTTTAATGTGGGGGTTTGGATGGAGCCAGGCAGGGCAATGTGGGGGTTAGACGGAGAGAGACAGGGCATTGTGGGGTTGGACGGAGTGAGGCACGGCATTGTTGGGTTGGACGGTGCAAGACAGGGGATTGTGGGGTTGGATGGAGTGAGGCAAGCTAGTGTGGGGTTGTTCAAAATTGTAGTCAGTCTATTTATAGGCAATATCATAAGGCTTTTATACAGAACGTCAACGTAACGTATTTTTGATGATGTTGTATTGATATTAGAAAGTATAGAGGATATACAGATTGCATTAAATAGATGACACCATAGCAAGGTAGAGAAGGCAAATGAAGCACAGTCATTATAATAAATATAAATCAATGATAATAAGCAATGAGGATAATTGTTGTAAGATTTGGATAAGTGGATAAAGAAAATAAGGTAAGTGACATCTATGAGCTGATTCAATTGACAATGGATTAACAGAAAGAGAAATTTATATCAGAAAGAGAAATTAACATCAGAAAGAGAAATTAACATCAGAAAGGGAAAGTTTACCGTAGATCTTAATTGACTTTATCCAGTAATCAAAGATAAGAATACTCCAAGGGGAAAGTCTAATCAACCATCAATACCCACAATACTTAGACCTGTTTTCTGTTAAGGCATTTTAAGACACAATAAAAGATATATGAGAATAGAAAATAAGAATAGTGAAAATGATATTGGGAGTTATTCGTAGAGAAAGGATTCATTATGGTCTGCATCTAGAGTGAGCTGTGGTATGGAACCTGTTCTAAGGCTACATAAGGAGGGGTCAGCTGCGATGGTCTGGACATATTTAAGGAGAAGGTAGCAAGATGACTTGCCAGGAATGTTATACAAGTGGACTCCAGTCAGGTGCACGACCTGTGGGAACGTCCGGAATGGGACAAGGAACCAAACATTAAGCAACAACTCTGAAAGAGGAACAACATTGGAGGAAGTACAACGGAATGAAACATACAACAGTTAAGTGACATGTTTTGATAACAATAATCTACCTCAATAATAATAATAATGATAATGATATTAATAATGATAATAATAGTAATGATAATAATGATAATATTGATAATAATAATGATAATAGTAATAATATAATGGTAATAATAACAATAATGATAATAATAATGATAATAAATAATAAAAATAATAATAATGATAATAATAATAATAATAATAATAATGATAATAATAATAATAATAATAATGATAATAATAATAATAATAATAATAATATAATTATAATATTAATAATGATAATGATAATGGTAATAATATGATGGAAATGATAATACTGATAATGATAATGATAACAATAATGATATCATGATAATAATAATAATAATAATAATAATAATAATAATAATAATAATAATAATAATAATGATAATAATAATAATAATAATAATAATAATAATAATAATAATAATAATAATAATAATAATAATCAATAACAACAATGATGATAATAACAACAATAATAATAATAATCATAATGATAATAATCATAATCATAATGATTA
>NC_092245.1:14788403-14803403 GCF_036320965.1 Panulirus ornatus
CTTACGGTTCTTCTACCCTCAGAGCCAAACAGAAGGTATTTCTTTCTTCTCTCGAGCAAAGATGCAATCAAATATTTTAATACACGGTCATATTGAATCAAAGATGAAAGAAAACTTAATTTTTCATAATCGTAAATCTTGCAGTTGAAATAAATTCCGCATAGCTGTACCTCGTTTTTGCTATCTGCGAGATACTTACAAATTTCCATTTATAAATCCAGTGGTATATAAAGATAACCGTACATAGGCATGACACCTGTCCAAACCTCACACTACTCTGGGGCATAGTTCCTTGATAACACTCATTGAAAGTTCAGGCAAATGTATATCAGAATGTGGGTGTGAGAGTTACCAATCATCCCTGTCACGAATTAGAGGGACTGAGTGTTGAGAATCGTTAGTTTCTGCAGGTTTAATAAGGTCTTGTATAACCCAAATACATACCTGAAATATTTCGCTATAATGCTATCAATAATGTACCTTTCCTATGACACAGTAAAATGTAAGATACATAGAAATGAACTACTAAAGTTATCGTTGAGAATAAAGTAAAAACAAAATTTTCATGCAATAGAAGAAGGAACTAATATGAAATGATAGAAATGATAATGACGTGGATCATGGTGGTGATAATGATGACAGTAATAATTATGATTAATATCAATAAGAGTAATAGTAATCATAAACGTAATATTAGTAGCACAATTAATAGGAATATTTATAATTATGAAATACATAACATTAATGATGATGGTATCTAGTTAGCATTCAAATATTCCATGGCTTCCCAAGGGATTCTATCCACTGCTATTTTTCACTTCCCATCTCTCGTCTATATCCTGTAATACGGTATCTATAAAATCGACAATGTAAGAGTATCTGCTCATCTTGTATCAGATCAACACCATAAACCCATAACTGAATATTTTCCAACTTGTTCCTGGCGCTACCTCGCTAAAAAAGGAAATGACTATATATATATATATATATATATATATATATATATATATATATATATATATATATATATAAACTTTATACTTAAAAAAAGACTTTGGAAATGTTATGGTGTTCACCAGAAACAGATGCACTCCATAATGTGTTAGATTTTTTTTCAGTCATAAAAGCTACTATTTATATTACGATTATAATCAACTGTTAAAAAGTGTACATATACTTTTAACAGGGAGTAGGCTTAAATCCAACGTAATCACCGAGGGGAAAAAAAGTTTAATATTTCAGACGTCCTAAAAATTTGTTAATTCTAACGTTAACATAAAGTTTCTGCTCCATATAACGTTTTCCTTTTCTCTCCTTTTACCGTTGAGTCAGAATGCTATAGATGATTAGAAAACGCGACGCTGGAAGTTCTCTCTCGTTTTGACCGCAGACCTCTCTCTCTCTCTCTCTCTCTCTCTCTCTCTCTCTCTCTCTCTCTCTCTCTCTCTCTCTCTCTCTCTCTCTCTCTTTCGTGGTTTTCTTGATAGCTTTGGAAATTTCACCCTAGTCTACCACTAGAGATCTTTTGCCCACTTTGAATAACATCTACAATATATATATATATATATATATATATATATATATATATATATATATATATATATATATATATATATATATATATATATATATATATATATAATATATATATATATATATATATATATATATATATATATATATATATATATATATATATATATATATATATATATATGTATATATATATATATATATATATATATATATATATATATATATATATATATATATATATATATATATATATATATATATATATAGTCTCGTCGAAGTACTTTTTACTCCAGAGGGATCCATCCTCTCCCTGCTACTTATTGTAGCGCAGCCTTGAAGCCGCAGAAGTCCCCGTAAAAGGAGCTCCTAGATTTAAGTAAATAAATATCATGCAGTACTGTAGGGTAATTGATTAATTATTCCAATCATTGCACCAAATCACAAACATTGCCCGGGTCTAACATCAATCATATCGATATTTGAAACCATGTTATTTTTCTATTTTTCCACCCCCTCGCTCTACCACAATGTCACCCAATTACCTTAGTGCACGGACATTCCATCATTGTCTTCGGGGATTATCGTCCTCTCAATGGCAGCCAAATGCTCTTGGAATTTATTCGCTCTCCGAGTGTGCCACACTGAAATAGACACGAACCAAATACCAGCTCCATTGTATGTTTATATGAACGACTCATACACCTCGTGGTTCCGGAGATCTAAAATCATGTCACCACAGTATCTCGAAAGACCCGACCACTGACAACATTACTAGGGGGAGGGTTATCATCAACACTCCCGTGCAAACACAAAACTCCTCCCGTGCGAGTTCATCCCGTTGTGTTGCGTTGGGCCACGTTACGTCAGCGGCGGATTATTTGTTTTGCATCTCTATAAGGAGAAAAGGGATCCACAGCCCCGCGTGTGGTTATGTGGCATCGGGTGTTTTGACGATCAGAAACTCTGTTTGTAGAGTTGGTTTATCAGTCACCTGTCGGCTCCCGTACGTCGGAATGAGTCTGGTATGGAGTTTAAGAGTTGCAATAACTATATCTATAATAAAAGAAAGGGTTCATATATATATATATATATATATATATATATATATATATATATATATATATATATATATATATATATATATATATCCCAGGTCCAAAGAAGAATACGGTAATATCAATGCTATAAAAAAGAAGAAAGAAAGAGAGGAAAGAGAAGCGAGCGAGCAAGGGGGGAAAAAATATCCGAAACTAATAACGAGTTTAGATCCTTAATTAAGGTTGGTTAAGTAGTGTTAAAGGTGAGAGTCGGATCCGAGTACCGAGCCTTTCAATAGTTACGAGCACAATACAAGAGCTCCGAGGGAAGGAAAACAACTACTGCTCCTCCCGCCTGGGTGTAATGTTGCGAAGACAATGACCAGTTGCAGCTCAGGATATATAAACATTGACCAGTTGCGGCTTAGGATATAAATATATTGACCTGACGATCTCCCCCCCCCAAAAAAAAAAAAAACTGTGGGGCAACGGGGTTTTATGTTCTCGCTACGCTCTGTAGTTCCAGAACATTCTTGCTTCGATTCCTGGGCGTTATATGTGATTATAAGTGTATATAAAGTGTTTGGTCAGGGCTGCGGTAAAGTGCGGAAATGAAAATTCATTTTACGGTCATGCGATATATATATATATATATATATATATATATATATATATATATATATATATATATATATATATATATATATATATATATAAAGACAAGTATATGCATGCATAAAACGAGAAAAGCACGCTTATACACACTTACAATTACAGTCATTTATACAGACACACAACGACACCCACCCACCCACCCACACACACACACAGACACACACACACACACACACACACACATGAGAATAGTTAGAAAAAAATACACTTCTATACGTGAAAAAGTAAAGAAGAAAATCAACATTATATTCGCAGTATGTTAAGCACAATACAATTCCGCACGGCAAAACACTCGCACATATGATGACGTTTAAACTTAAGAAACAACGACAGAGGAAAGCTATGTGTGTGATGACGTTTAAACTTCAGAAATAATGACAAAGAAAAGCTCTGTGTATGAAGACGTTTAAACTTAAGAAATAATGACAAAGAAAAGCTCTGTGTGTGATGACGTTTAAACTTAAGAAACAACGACAAAGAAAAGCTCTCTTTGGCGTGAGCTGCTGGGAGGACGTGGTGGTGGTGGTGGTGGCGGCTGTGGTGTGGTCAACTGTATTAATTAAACCTGTTTAATGGAATATTCATTCATTAAGAAACTGCATAAATTAATTCAGGTAAAACCCACAGGTATGTAATCTGTTGGAGTTTTTGTGATATTAGGCTTTTTTGTTTTAGTTGCAAGCATTTTCTTCCTTTGTGATGATATATATATATATATATAAATATATATATATATATATATATATATATATATATATATATATATATATATATATATATATATATATACATATATGTGTGTGTGTTTGTGTGTGTGTGTGTGTGTGTGTGTGTGTGTGTAAACTCCCAGGAAGCCTCCCAAACTATGGCGAACGTGTAAGAATCATAGAAATCTCCAGGCCTCATGTCACTAAAACCTCGCCTCTCTCTCTCTCTCTCTCTCTCTCTCTCTCTCTCTCTCTCTCTCTCTCTCTCTCTCTCTCTCTCTCCTCCGCCGCCACCCTCCGCTATCATGCGCCCAGCTGCTGGACTCCCGTTACTAATTCCTGACCTCGGCAAACGTCACTTGAAACAGTTTCAAAGATATAACGTAAAGTTTCATTAAGAACCGAGTCCCATCGCCACCACACAAACCCTCTCTCTCTCTCTCTCTCTCTCTCTCTCTCTCTCTCTCTCTCTCTCTCTCTCTCTCTCTCTCTCTCTCTCTCTCTCTCTCTCTCTCTCTCTCATATACACACACACCCCCCTTGAGGTGTGAAATACTTCAGTAATTAAGGATTACATAAAGTGTTATATTTTTTTTTCTTCTCCTCCTCTCCTCTCCTCCGTCTTCTTTTTTTTTTTTTCTTTTGAGGTCGTGTCATAGCACAGTTTTGCAGAGCTCCCCATCAAGCAGTAGGGTCATTAAGGTGATTCATAGACTTATAAATCTCGGGGGACACACGACCTTCTTGCTTCCTTGCATCGCCAGTTACCCACTTTCAGGAGCGTGTGTGTGTGTGTGTGTGTGTGTGTGTGTGTATTTCTGAATGTTTACTCCCTGCAATCTCGGATGATCTTTAGAACTCTGTGAACGACATCGTAATGAGCCCATCCCTTCGCCACCAGACTGTTGCAGGCAGTGACCGGGGGGCGGTGGTGGTTTGTCTCTGCTAATGGAGTTCATTTCGAGAGACAGTCTCGCTATTAGAGACACTGTGGGTGGGTGGTGGGAGGGCGGAGGAGGGAGAGAGAGAGAGAGAGAGAGAGGCGATGGAGGGCTCGCCTTCCAACACTGTTTCAGGACTCCGACAAACACAAATGTTCTCGTGGATATAAGGATATTCGTTTTGGGGGAAGAGGGTGCAGTTGGGGGGGAAAGGAAAGCCATCCCCCACTCTCACTCTCCCTCCTCCTCCCCCTCCTCCTTTCTTGCCCCCTTATCCCTCCCTTTCCCTTTCCCTTTCCCCTTCACCCACCCCCCCTTGGCCCGCAACACCGTGTCATAAGGTCCGTAAGTTAATGGCTGCAAGAAATGCAAATAAGCCTTATTGAATGAGATGTGGGAGGTCTTATCGCTGGTGCTGGTATGCGTCGGAAGGGCCGCGCGCGCAAACTAGGATGCGAGATAAGATTGCGATTACGGATGGTAGTAGCTGGCTCGTTGCGTCCGACTGTGCGCGGTCCGCCACAGCCAAAGGATCAACAGTAAAGAACGGAGAACGTAACCTAATGTGGGACACAAAGTTAAAATCGCCAGGAAATTGTACCACTTTGACACCATTTTCTTTAATATATATATATATATATATATATATATATATATATATATATATATATATATATATATATATATATATGTGTATATATTGCGTTGATTATGTGCAATACAGAGTTAAAAGTGTAATAAAGACATGATACGGATGAATGTGTATATTCAATCTGTCCGTTTGTAAGATTAACATAAAAAATCCAGAATATCTAAAAGGTTGTTGATAAGAGCAATGAAGAAACTGCAAAAGAAGAAAAAATGAAAAAAGAATTTTTTTTGAAATAAATGAAAACATTGATGTAATCTACTGTCTTTAATATCAAGTATTCATATCTATTTCTTCGTGAAAAAGATTACAGTATCAAGTACTTTAACGAAGACAAATTTGCAGTTAATCAGTTACAATTAAGGTGAAAAAAAATATAAAACTCTTGAGAAAGCGATGATACAAACCCAGATATCCTTGGATCCTGTTTCACAAAGCATCAGTATCCTACACTGTCGGATACCAAGCAAGGCTTCCTTACACTGAGGATTCTCAATTACCTAAAGATCCCCCCCAGTGCCACAGGATTTCATGACGCAGGATATACACGTATCCTTTGCCACTAACAATCCTCCAATTATTCCCCCTCTGCCCCCCCCTGCTCCCCTTCCCCCTTCTTGAGATCCTAAACACCACATGATCCTAAGCATCAGGACATCCCAAATAATCTCATCTGCAGCGTGTTAGTACAGCCGGAAGGGGATTCGAACCTAGCCAATGTATGACACGCCTTAATCCTTTGGTACGACTTCGCCTGCATCCCTACTGCTGATAAGTCCTACCCCCCCAGCTCCCCGCCTTCCCTCCTTCCTCCTCTCTTCCTCCTCCTCCTCTCCCTCTCCCCCTCTCAAGCCTGTGCGCTATTTGCTCGGGGGACTATCCTACAAGGGATTTTCAAATAAACATATTGCCTTCGTCTATCTGGCCACAATCCAATTTAGCACAGGAGGTAAATTTTTCCTCCCCCCCTCCGAAAGTTGTCTTATGCATACTAGAACACCCCGAAGAGTCATTCCGGCCGAAGTAGTCAGGGGCAATAGTAGAGTATTTAACTTTTAATGCCACGTCGAGGGACAAGGGGTTTGGGGTAAGGGTGGTTACCCCAAAGGAGTTTCTTGAGTAGGAGTAAGGGAATAAGGAGGTGGAGGAGGAGGAGGAGGGCAGGCGCGGGCGAGGGAATGAGAGAGAGAGAGAGAGAGAGAGAGAGAGAGAGAGAGAGAGAGAGAGAGAGAGAGAGAGAGAGAGAGAGAGAGAGAGAGAGAGAGATGGGAAGCAAGGAGGTGGTTGAGAGGGGAGAAACGAACTCCTTTTATAGTTAAAAGAAAAATGAATGGCAAGCGAGTAGTCTAGCGAGGTAGACAGCGCAAGAGCGCAGAAGTCCTAGAGAGTCAGTCTCTCTCTCTCTCTCTCTCTCTCTCTCTCTCTCTCTCTCTCTCTCTCTCTCCCTGGAGGCCTCGGCAACCCAGCCAGACGGGAGGGAACCCCAAGCACTGAACGCCGTTGCCCCCCCCGCGCCCCCGGCATATACCCCCACCTCCATTACAATTTGTTAAGCAGGCCAATACCGTGGTACTCCCGGCGATTTATGAAAATGTGGAAGCTGTAGGAGCAACAGCAACTGGGCATGTAAGCGAGCTATCAAGTCCTCCCGTTAAACACCGAGCTCTGCGAAATCTCTCTCTCTCTCTCTCTCTCTCTCTCTCTCTCTCTCTCTCTCTCTCTCTCTCTCTCTCTCTCTCTGTCTCTCTCTCTCTCTCTCTCTCTCTCTCTCTCACGTGCCTTCTTACCTCTTCCTCCCTCTCATTCTCTCTCTCTCTCTTGTGCCTTCTTACCTCTTCCTCTACTTCTCTCTCTCTCTCTCTCTCTCTCTCTCTCTCTCTCTCTCTCTCTCTCTCTCTCTCATCCCACGCTAACTACTACCAACGACCTGACTAAGACCTCTCAATGAGGGGAATAAAAAAAGGGGAGAAATCTCTCGCCGAATGCATCATCGCCCGCAATGAGTTGTTACACCACCCCCCCCTTTTGCGCTTCCATCACAGTTATCGCTCATAAAGGGACGCGCAATTTAAGACGATATTTGCTTTTCCTTACGGGAGTCCCAGCTAGTGGGGAGTAGGTGATACAAATGACTTTTGACTCCTGTTTATGAAGAACATCTGGATGGGTCTCAAAGCCCTGGGCTCCGCCTATGCACCGTAATGCCGAGACTACAATGTTCTCTTTTTCTTGCGTTATACTTTCTTTCTTTTTTTCTTTTTGGCTTGCAAGACCATTGTGGCCATTGACTTGCAATGGTGTTTATATATATATACTTTTTATTTCATTCCATTAAATGTAAGTGCAAGCGAGGAGGATGGGAGGAGGTGGAAGACATAACGAAAATGGTCTTTGTAAACGCTCCTCAAGAAGCTTTCTTATTCTCCTCCTCCTCCTCCTTTTCTTCCTCTTTCAAGCAACCTCCAACACCCACTCTACTTTTACTCTTCGTCCCTACAAAAAGGAAAAAAAAAAAACACCACCCACTCCAACTTGAAGTCGTGTAGAGGCGTTTCTTTACTCCGGCAGTGACTCAAGATTCTTATCGTTATTGATATGTTCCACAGCATTCATGTTTATCTCAAGTGCATCTACGTCGGGCCGGAGTTATTGGCGACGTCACCCTTACATCTACGATCAGGGTCATCGCATACCGTACAGCCCATGTACACAATATAAAATGACTGTATTTTACGGCCGGGGGGGAGAGGCAGTTCTCTCTCTCTCTCTCTCTCTCTCTCTCTCTCTCTCTCTCTCTCTCTCTCTCTACACACACACACACACACACACACACACACACAAACATGCACACACACTGCAATCCCTATCCTCCCCTTCTCCCCCGTAACCCCCCCCCCCCCGTAATTACTCCATATCTGTGTAGCGCGGTGGTTTCAGCTGTAATTATCTCATACCTGGGTCGCAGATTCGGGCCTTCTTCAATAGTGGAAATTACAGTACATTAAGCTGTAGCGCCGGTGCTATCTCCGTGCACGCCGTTATGCAAGCACATTACGGGGATAATCACCCTTATTTTCGTATTAAAATTCGACATTGTCAGGACAGTAAATCCGTCATTATTATTATAATGGGGTCCCGCTTATCCTTTGACAGTATACGCTCCAAGATATTTCCTGACAGCCATGGTAGGTAATTTCCCTCGTAGTTTTCGCGGCTACCTAACCACTAAATATTTAATGCAGGGATTATCTGCATATAATTCCCCTTTTATATATTGGTTAAATATCGTGAATGGGTGTTAATGAGGAGTATCCACTCTCACGCAGTAAAGCCAGCTTAGTGGCAAAGCAGATGGTTTGTTTCGCCTCGTATCAAGCACCCTAATTCTTGAGGGCATCATTCGGGGGGAAATTTTTTTTTTCTTTTTGTTTTATGCATGATTATCTATCACGGAGATTTTCCATATATATATATATATATATATATATATATATATATATATATATATATATATATATATATATATATATATGTGATGTGATTATTACACGAAAGTGCACTTGGGAAATTTCGTGATTCATTTTCCCCGTGGACTCATAGGAATATATATATATATATATCAAATACACTTTCGTCTTTTCACAAGCCTTTCTCAACAGAGGACTTGTGACAAGCCGACACCGTATTGGATTTTAAGATGAATCATTATGTCTCCAGGAATCCATTTGTTGTGGTTTTATCCTTCTTACTGTTTCACGACTTTGTGTGATCGGGGCCTGAACATGCAGGAGGGTGAAAGGAGGGCAAGGAATAGAGTGAATTGGAGCGATGTGGTATACCGGGGTTGACGTGCTGTCAGTGGATTGAAGCAAGGCATGTGAAGCGTCTGGGGTAAACCATGGAAAGCTGTGTAGGTATGTATATTTGCGTGTGTGGACGTATGTATATACATGTGTATGGGGGGGGGTTGGGCCATTTCTTTCGTCTGTTTCCTTGCGCTACCTCGCAAACGCGGGAGACAGCGACAAAGTATAATAAAAAAAAAATATATATATATATATATATATATATATATATATATATATATATATATATATATATATATATATATATATATATATATATATATATATTATCCCTGGGGATAGGGGAGAAAGAATACCTCCCATGTATTCCCTGCGTGTTGTAGAAGGCGACTAAAAGGGGAGGGAGCGGGTGGCTGGAAATCTTCCCCTCTCGTTTTATTTTTTAAATTTTCCAAAAGAAGGAACAGAGAAGGGGGCCAGGTGAAGGTATTCCCTCAAAGGCCCAGTCCTCTGTTCCTAACGCTACCTTGCTAATGCGGGAAATGGCGAATAGTATGAAAAAAAGAAAGAATATATATATATATATATATATATATATATATATATATATATATATATATATATATATATATATATATATATATAGAGAGAGAGAGAGAGAGAGAGAGAGAGAGAGAGAGAGAGAGAGAGGTTCTTGTAGCTCGAACGTTGCGCTGCAATCGGTAGCAAAGAAAAGAGAGATCCTAAGAGTGGGAAGTTCTTCGACAAGATTTTACTTCGATGATACATACAGCTTTGTCGAAGGAAACCTCACTTGCGGTATAACCACAAGCAGGAAGAGTCCTGTAACGCGTATATATACATAAATGTACATATATATATATATATATATATATATATATATATATATATATATATATATATATATATATATATATATATATATACCCGCGGTACAGCTCAGTGAATGAAGCCATTATCGCAATCGGGAAAAAAAGAGAAAATTATGAGAAATTAGCAAAAAATAGAGAAACTCGTGTGTCATGCCTAATGGCCGGCTGTATCGTGCCCCCCCTGTTATTACGGCCCTTGGAAATTATGATCCAACCTTTCAGATTCCTTGCCAGTGACAGAAAAAGAATATATATATATATATATATATATATATATATATATATATATATATATATATATATATATATCTTTCGGTCTTAGGGGATCGAACTCTTATACTGTGGGAAAGCTTAAACAGACGCAAAGTCTGTTTAACATGTCTGTTCCCCAGACGAGGCGACAGTTCAAGCTATGACGTATTCAGGAAAGTGTGTGTGTGTGTGTGTGTGTGTGTGTGTGTGTGTGTGTGTGTGTGTCTGTGTGTATGGTGACACGTACCGAATCTAACCCCATCGCGCAGATGATTGTCAGAGCAAGTGAATGGATTCCTCGTCGGGCTGACAAGGAAATAGATGCAAATGACCGATGAAAATTTAGGACAATTGTGAAAGAACTTGAATATAATATGGACGGTGTCGCTACCCGTCTGCAGATCAAACCCTACCTTATTGCCAGGTCATCATAGAGGCGCAAATACGGTCAAAACGTGGTCCGTCTTGCTACAATCACCCCCCCCCCTCTCCCACCTTCCCCCCCTTGACATGGGAAAAAATGTAAATCAGATCCTATGCCAAGGCTCTCTTGGGCTGAAATTCATTCTTATACACCTTGTGGGATGCGTGGACGAGGCACATTCACCTGTGTTACGGAGGAGCATATGGTTAGAATACCCCAGTTCGATAACGAATTCTGGGGGAATTAAATAACCAATAAACCCGGTAGAGGAACAGAGTGGTCTGCCATCGCGGGGCTGCGCCGCGGTAGAGAGGAAGCAGACTAGCAACTCGCCAATGGCCTCCATCACGAAATTAAACATGTATAAAAAGAGAGATGGGACAAGATGTGTAAATTCGATTAATATAGTGTTAAGAAAACCAATCAAAAGGATGTAAAAGATCCAGTATTCTCCTCTCTACTCCCCTACTTCTACCCCGACTCCAACCACCTCTCCCCCCCCCCCCAAACCCTCCCACTAACTCCTCCTCCTCCTCCTCCTCCTATACCCCCCCTACCACCACCAACACCACCACCACCACCACCTTCCCATACCCCCCCGCCTTAACCCCCCCAAGGCTCTGATTTATGCCTAGAGAGAGGAGGCCTCCGCTCACCGGCCTATCCCAAGCCTACGGTAAGACTAAAAATCCAATCTGCTGGTCGCGGGGCGCGGAGGCGGAGCCAAAACGGCTGGTAAAATCACCCCCATGAAGGGACTCCTTAACGGCGAAGATTCCTCAGTGGCGGGAGGCTGGCAGAGGCGTGGAAGGTAGTGTGTGGTGAGGGAGTGAGAGGGGCGAACGCTCGAGCCCAAGCGTCTGGGTCGGCGGTGGCGGTGGGAGGGAGGGAGCGCGAGAGAGAGAGAGGGAGAGAGGTAGGTATAGGAGAGAGAGAGAGAGAGAGAGAGAGAGAGAGAGAGAGAGAGAGAGAGAGAGAGAGAGAGAGAGAGAGAGGTGCAATGGGTTGTGTGGGTGTATTTGTGGAGGGAGAGAGAGAGAGAGAGAGAGAGAGAGAGAGAGAGAGAGAGAGAGAGAGAGAGAGAGAGAGAGAGAGAGAGAGAGAGAGAGAGAGAGAGAGAGGATTATTGGTGGAGGATGTGGTGGTGGAGGAGGACACCCAGGGTTGCTCTAGCAGCAGCAGCGGCAGCTGCTGTCCCAACACTCGGTTCCCTTACTGTCCTGTCGTTGGTGTCAGTGGTGGTGTCAGTGGTGGTGGTAGCAGCAACGGCGTCGGCGGTGGCGGTGCAAGAGAGAAAGAGTGTGGGGGGAGCAGCAACAGCAGTGCAGCAGCAGCAGAGGCGACGGTATCGTCTTGGAGGACGCAAAACCCACTGGGTTTTCCCGCGCAAAGTCTTCATCCTCTCCTCTCTGTGTGTTTAACTCGAGGTCTTCCTTGTCGCTGTCGGTCGATGGACGGAGAGCGGGAGCGTGTGTATGTGTGTGTGTGTGTGTGTGTGTGTGCGTTTGTGTGTTTGTATTAACGTACTACAATACCGTAGAGGAAAAAGATCGAACTCATCGGACTGGAGCATTTCGTTGTATTATGTCTCTTTCGCGCCTACGTTACTCGCTTGCGCTCGTCCGCCGTCGGGTAAAAGCTGAGATGGAAGTGGTCGATGTTTTGGTATTTCCGGTCGTAAGTTTGCGATGGAAGTGTTTATATATATATATATATATATATATATATATATATATATATATATATATATATCGAGCGTTGGATTAGTGGTGAATAATTCCCCGAGGAGATGAATTATTAAATCACCGCTCGAATCTCAACGCTGTCAAGTATTATAATCGAGATCTCGCAGCGCCAGCAGGTGCTTGCGGACTAACACCTGCATTTTGGTTCGCAACTTCGATCTGAAATTCAGTGGCTTTCTTAACCACTCCTACCGCCGCCCGTCGCTGGCCGAGCGGCGAAGTCTGTCTTGCGCTCGTATTTAGACTTCAGCTTGTGTCTGCCCTTTTTCTTCCACCCCCCCCTTTTTTTATTTTAACGCCATAAATAAATCCGACGCGTAGCTATATTTTCCCTTTTCTTACGGCCGAGTTAAGAGTTGTGAGTGGAAGTTGTAAGAATAATAAAGACGGGAAAACTACATCGATGTTATTGCTGTCTCGTCTCTAGCGCCGCCGACTTAGCATTCCCTTCATTCAAACGACTCAAAACAAACCTTTTATAATTCCCTTTTTTTAACGAAGACGAATTCAACAAATGACACATCGATTGACGTCGAAGTATTAAGTATATTTTTCCTTTAGTTTTAAGGGTGTTTGGTCTGTCTCTTCGCCCTGCTCTGGCGTCTATCATGAGCGCTCTAACTTAGATAAAAAAAAAATAACACCATATGACGGGTCCATCTGTTCGCCCCGACCTAACATGGGATACACTGATGGAAGGCGTGCTGATGGAAGCTATACTGACTCTCAAAGAAATGTTGTTAGTATGTTTCCTTAGGCTCTCTCTCTCTCTCTCTCTCTCTCTCTCTCTCTCTCTCTCTCTCTCTCTCTCTCTCTCTCTCTCTCTCTCTCTCCCAACCCGGCGACCTTCTTGGCAAAGCGCCATACTCGCCGCTCTACCCCAAAAAGGGGAGGGAGGGTGTGGGAGAGAGAAGGGAGGGATATCGCAACTATACCCTTAAATTTTTAGGGATCAAGTCCTCCTTCCCCCCCCCCTTTTTATTTTTTTTAGGTTGGATATTTAAGGATCCGTGGACGTAAAACGGGACTTAAAGTCGCGTTTACGCAGGTGGGCGATCAACTTTAAACCCCGAAAAGGAAGCGAAAGATGAAGAATAAACCGCAAAGCGAGCACATGGGCTCTCTCTCTCTCTCTCTCTCTCTCTCTCTCTCTCTCTCTCTCTCTCTCTCTCTCTCTCTCTCTCTCTCACAGAGATATGGACAAACTCCTCCTTCACAAAGAATACACATACGCATACACAAACGCGAAACCTTAAAGGTTTCCATCCCGTTAGCCTGTCTTACGCAAGCAGAAACACAACATACGCATACGCAAAAACACACTAACCCTAAATATCTCCATCTCTTTACGTTATTTTCAAACAAACACACACTAAATACAAACACATACCCCACCCACCCACACGCACATACACAGACCACACAAACCCCAAATATCACCATCTCCTTAGCCTGTTTTAAACACAAACCCAGACACAAACCCCAAACCTTAAAACCCCCTCAAAAAAAGGGGGGAGTTTCTCCTCTCCTCATACAGCTTGTCCTACTCCTTCATCCATAATCCTACCATTGATTTTTCTCCAGTGGTGGCTACAAACATCCGCCTTAGGCCCGCCTACTCTCATCCTAGGTGGAACATAGATCCAACTAGACATTTAAGCGATATCAGCCTCTCTCCACTCTCTCACGGCCTCCCTCCTCTCACTCACACTCCTGCCCCACCCACCTACACACACATAGACACACACACACACACACACACACACACACACACACGTATACGTACAGAAACACACACACACATACACACACATACACACACACACTCTTATCATTCCATCTGCTTTGCATGTGTAGGAAAATCCTTCATATGTCATCTCTCTCTCTCTCTCTCTCTCTCTCTCTCTCTCTCTCTCTCTCTCTCTCTCTCTCTCTCTCTCTTTCTCTCTCTCTCTCTCTCTCTCTTCTCTCTCTCTCTCTCTCTCTCTCTCTCTCTCTCTCTCTAAGCCAAGCGTTCTCTTCCATTTTTCCCGCCGCGTCTGAGGTAAAACCAACAGGGCTTTGGCTCCGTTAAGCTTCTGTTTACAAACAGTGGTAGGGGTCGGTGTCTCAACAGTGTATACAGCGGGAGTAAACAGTGATCAGAGCGATGTGAACGGTGAGAGTGGCGGGTTTCGAAGCCGGGATCACTTGCCTCATTAAACACCACGATTTTCAGATCAAGAATCGATGGCAAAGTAATGAAAAGGAGGTATATATATATATATATATATATATATATATATATATATATATATATATATATATATATATATATATATTGATATATATATAT
>NC_092245.1:14810903-14838403 GCF_036320965.1 Panulirus ornatus
CAATATCTGTCATCCATTTATTCCACAATATATAATCATATATATATATATATATATATATATATATATATATATATATATATATAGAGAGAGAGAGAGAGAGAGAGAGAGAGAGAGAGAGAGAGAGAGAGAGAGAGAGAGAGACGTAGATAGACATATTGATAGATAGATAAAGATAGATAGATAGATAGACAGACATCAAGCCCTCAGCTAGGCTAGACCAACTCGCCAGCATCAAGCATTACATTAAACTTCAGGTGTCTTCCATTAAATCACTCACTTGTGTTGAGTTGCCTTCAGACCATCCAGTCAAAATGCTCTCGGCTTCCGCAAGGTTTAGGAGAACACCAGAGCTTCGCTCAGGCGCCATTAAACACCATAAAGCGATGGCAAATAAGAGTTTCCTTCAAGTGTCTGTCCATCTCGTGTATTGAGACATAGGTGTGTGTGTGTGTGTGTGTGTGTGTGTGTGTGTGTGGACGTAAGAGGGAATTATACGATCGTGTTTGATCTTAGGCATCTAGAAAGGAGTGAAGAAATGGATAAAGAGTCTGGGCCATTATAATTATTGTTATTATTACTAGTATTGTCATTATTATTATTGTTATTATCATCATTATTATCATCATTATTATTATCATTATTTTCATTATTATCATTATTACTATTTTTACTAGCATTGTTATCAATATTATTATCATTATTATTATTATTATTATTATTATTATTATTATTATTATTATCATTATTATTATCATTATTATTAGTAGTAGTATTTTTTCTATTATCACTAATTATTATTTTCATTATTGCCATTATCATCATTATAATCATTTGTGTGACCATAGTTAATATTGTTATCATTGATATTATTATATTATCATTATTATTATTACAAAATCATTTCTGCAACTATGATCATTAATACCATTATCGTATTTAGTTTTCTATTTCTGACCACTTCCTTTCCCTAAGTTGAGCGTGCAATTCTTTGGGGCAGGAGAGACTAAGTAATGCAACTCCCTCTACCGCATTCCGATTGACACTAAGTGTCATCCAACCATTAACACATTTTCTAATCGAACTGGTCTGTTCTGTCAATGAATCCGGATAGGATAAAAGGGTTCCTTTACCTACGATTGCCGCTTTCTGAAATGTTTATATTAGTAGAGAGAGAGAGAGAGAGAGAGAGAGAGAGAGAGAGAGAGAGAGAGAGAGAGAGAGAGAGAGAGAGAGAGAGAGTAGAGAGAAAGAAAGTCCTTTGATTTTCTTTGAGGGATATTTATCTCACATACGAAATCATTTCGAATTTCGAAACGAACTGATAGACAAAAAAAAAAAAAAATGTGACATTTATTTGCAGTTTTATATTGCCGGTGATGATGCCGGGTTCCTTGAGCTTTGAGTCTGTTATTATTGTTGTGTTCTCAGGATTTATATTTCGATATATTATCGTCCAGATTATTAGGGAAAAATGTGCGGGTCGTGTTGGTATTTTCCGCTGATATATTTTCAGTTTACACAAAAGCGCTAATATACTCGAAAGTCGCAGGTTATTGTATATTTATAAATGCATTCTTTTTATGATCAGTTTACTTACATATATATATATATATATATATATATATATATATATATATATATATATATATATATATATATATATATATATATATATATATATATATATTCTTTTTCATCGGGAAAGGACAACAAATATATGTCTTCTAGACAGTGACTTTGCGAGAATAACGCAATATCTATTAAGTACAAGTGAAGTATTACTCACAGATATATATATATATATATATATATATATATATATATATATATATATATATATATATATATATATATATATATATATATATATTTTTTTTTATTTCATACTATTTCCCGCGTTAGCGAGGTAGCGTTAAGAACAGAGAACTGGCCTTAGAGAGAATATCCTCACCTGACCCCCTTCTCTGTTCCTTCTTTTGGAAAATTAAAAAAAAAAAACAAGAAAGGGGAGGATTTCCAGCCACCCGCTCCCTCCCCTTTTAGTCGCCTTCTACGACACGCAGGGAATACGTGGGAAGTATTCTTTCTCCCCTATCCTCAGGGATAATATATATATATATATATATATATGTATATATATATATATATATATATATATATATATATATATATATATATATATATATATATATAATGAAGAAATTCTCTTGGCTTTCTTGTTGAATTTACAATATAGAATTTACACTGTAAACGTTTTCTTAAAATTTTTTTCACCTACTTGCAGTCACTCGGTGTATCTCTTACATTGATAAATGATAACTACCGTACACCTGAATGTTATTTACAATGATAAACCATTTATTTGTTATCTATAACGGCCTTGGATTTTCCAACTACCAAACTATCGGGTTACGAAGTGGATTTTTTTTTTTGGGGGGAGGGGAGGTTCCCGAAAAACCAGAGTTAAAATGCGAATAAATTTATTACCATTTTCTTTGCGATGTATTCATAGGCATAAACAATTTTTATCGTGTGACTGCAGCGACCAAAATGACTTACTTATAAAGCATATTAAAAATTTAGAAAAATTATAGATTTCCATTTTTCTTCGGGGGAAAAAAAAAAAGCATAATGTAAATTGATCCTTCTTCTTTCCTTGAATATTGGGTAAATTGTGTTGTATGATAGAGGTAAATATTATTTTGTAAATCTTATCTCGCGGCAGCCCCATCCCACTGATGGGCTATGAAGTTCATTAGATATGCAAATTAATACAAAATCTACTAGGTAATTCGTTTGGTTCAAATTATAGGTAACATTATGGGAATAGAAGTTGATGGATTGATTAAACAACACACTCCCTCTATTTTTGTGCTACGTTATGCCAGTAAATATCTTACAATTGTTTACCCGCCTCCTCTTCTTGTCTTCTCTCTCTCTCTCTCTCTCTCTCTCTCTCTCTCTCTCTCTCTCTCTCTCTCTCTCCCAAATACCTAATACACAAATAGACACCAGAGCAAATTACACTGACCATACGACCTTCCTTCCCTCTACCCCTATTTCCCTACCCCAATTCAAAACGTATACACACACACACACACACACACACACACACACACACACTGTGTAATATATACACACCGCGTTAATACACCCCTATGCAAATTATACACAACGGGTATCTAATCTAACCCTCCCTTTCTGTCCTCTTTAACCCACTAACTTTCTCTCTCTTTACCAACCTCCCTCCCTAACCCCACCCTTACTCTCGTTACCTTTCTCCCTACCCCGACGTAGAGATGCCACAGACTCAGTCATACGCCGAGCCTTACGCAATTACCTCGAAGTACCTCAGGAAAACTCCCCCCCCCCCTCTCTCTCTCTCTCTCTCTCTCTCTCTCTCTCTCTCTCTCTCTCTCTCTCTCTCTCTCAACGGAGATACAATATAGACACACAAACCCACCATGAGATACATGCGTGACCAGTAAATGCGTCAAGTATTAGGAGGGATTTGTCAGATACACTGGACACACGTTACTCTAACTTGTCCGTCTGTCTCTTTGTCTCTCACTTCATCTACCCCTCCCCCCTCTTAGCCCGACACCCTCTACCATCCTCCTCCCTCAGAAATCACCTTCCGTCCGGTACATGAATCTTTTAACCCACGTGAAATAACAGTGAGTACTGGGGGCCTTGCTGCGAGAGGCGGAGGAACTCCCAAAATTCTATATAACGTGAGGAGTAGAGATAGCACACATCTGCCCCAGATTCATGGGCGATTCAGCCCCCCCCCCCCTCCTTCTCCCAGTCTGACGCCCAGACAACAAGAAGAGGAGAGACAGAGGAGAGAAGGAGGGTGGAGAGGAGTGGAAGGAGGAGAGGAGTGAGAGGAGAAGAGCAGTGGGGGAAAAGAGAGGAAGGGGAAGAGGAGGAGGAGGGCTTTTAGACAGAGAGAGAGAGAGAGAGAGAGAGAGAGAGAGAGAGAGAGAGAGAGAGAGAGAGAGAGAGAGAGAGAGAGAGAACAAGGTAATGAAGCTGATAGAGGAAGCATGGAAATGAAGAATGAAGAGAGAGAGCTACCTTGAAACTGTAACGGTAAAACAGAAATGAATAAGTAACAAGTCCAACAGAAAGTAAGATAAAAAAAGACATAAAAGAAATAGAAAAAGAGAGAGTAGAGTATCAGACAGGAAAGAGAATAAAGACGAGACAATCATGTAATAAAGGGTGCTACACGAGATAGCGAAGGGAAGACACGGATATAAATAGAATACAGAAATAAAGAATAAAGAACTAGGGAGCATCAAGCTACTGGAGAGGGTTGGCTGGTGTCTTGATGGTGAGGGAGTTTAAAAAAGGCTTCGAGGAAAGGGTAATAGGTGGAGCCACAGGGCCATGACAAGGAGAAATAGGGTACACACTCCTTAACTCGGCTTTTCGGTAATTCGATTCATGTCTTGCCGTCCCGACTGGCTTGCGTAAAGGTTATCCAACCCTTCATTGACGATTGGACTGTTGTTATATTATTTCCTTCTGGCTTTTCATTAAGATTCCTCAGGTGCTTAAGGAAGATCTGACACCTTACGTAATCCGATTCTTTATTCTTTTGTTGATGTTGCTCTAGTGTCTTGCTTAACAGTTTCAGCAATCACTTGTATCTAAGGGACAAGGCTTCGAGGTTTGCCTAAAGGTTTTGTAGGTTTAATACCTGCTTCGTGGATCACTCGATGCCTAAACTGCTTGGTTGCATGATAGATCGTTAAATTGTCCGACTATCTGATGATTTTTTGGGGGACCCCAGTAATTCTGTAATTGAAGATCACCTTTTATTTTTCCATTCGCCTGTATACAAAACTGGTTTCACTGAGCGACGCTTGAAAATCATATATGTTTTCTCCAATAAACTATATACGTCTTGCATTTCTGACAATCAATTGATAACCCCAAAGAGATAAAGCTATTAATAAATGGGTCTTCTGGTTTATACTCCCCAGTACCATCCGGGATAACGAAGAGAGCTTACAGTGCACATGAATGGCGGGGAAATTTGGAGATTAGGGATAGCCAGGCAGTACATATAGAAAAGATAGAAGAAAGTGAAGATAATAAGTTTAACATCAACAGAAGAGCAATAAGAAAGAGTTGATCGTATAGGGGGAAGAGGAGGGCGCCTCGAGAGGAAAAGGGGAATTAGAAAAGTTGGAGAGAGAGTTGGGTAGAAGAATAAGGAGGAAGATATGACGGTATGAGAATGGACAATGTGGAAGGGATATTAAAGGAAACAAGACAGGGGTGAGAGTGGCAGGCGAAGCAGAGATTGGAGATGAAAAGTTAAGGTTTGGAAAAGACAGAAGAGAACTCAAGGCGAATGAGGAGAAATTAAGGAAGGGGAAGGATGCATGAATCTAAGGAAGTAAGGAAGAAGAATGAGAGGAGGATAACAGCGAAGCTATGAGAGGGGGAGCGTACCATGGGAAAGATGGGAAACAGATGGGAAGGATAGGAAGCATGAGACCTGATGGTCTATGACGAAATTATCGAATGGCGGTCATAACAGTACATGGGAATTACAGATAAGATAAGACCTGATGGTCTGTGACGAGATCATTCGCCGGAGAACAGTAGTACTAAGCTAAATTCCTAATCTACATAGATGGAAATAAGACAGTAAAAGTCAGAAGGGAAGGAGATGGAGAAGTTAAAGGACGTAGCCGAGGGAGATGGAGAAGTTAAGGGGTGTAACTAAGAGAGATGGAGAAGTTAAGGGAGGGTGGAAAAAGGGGCGACACAGTGTACGAAAAAGGTCGTGAGACTGTTCACTCATCCCACGTACATGGCATATTCGAGCCCCTCTGCTCGTCTTCACTGGAAAAAAAGCGAAATAGATAAGACAAGGAGGACGTGGTCTTGATCACCTGACGATAAGACCCATGTTATGAAATTTTTTGCGATTCTAGAGACAGATACTGAGGAAAAGAAACTGTTTATTATCGTTTGAAGTAACTGCAGTGTTCCAGGTCATGGATATGATGATTTTCCTCAGCTCCAAATGGTCCTAAATCTCCCGTTGAAGAGGGTGATTTTCTTGACTCTCTCTCTCTCTTGTCTACCGCCCCCCCCCCCCCCGCCTCTTCATACCCTACAACTATCTTCCCTCCCACGCCTCCCTCCTGCTTCCGTCTACATAGATTAGGCAATCAGATAAACAGCAGATAACGTAGTCACAGACCATCAAGTCTTCATAGTTACCTGGCTTTCCAATGTACTTTCCTCCAACAGATGACTTCGTCATGGAAAATCAGGTCTCCCGTTATCTGCCTTTCCAATGTACTCTCATGTGCTATCCTCCACAAGATAAGCTCGTCATAGACTGTTATCTGGCCTCCTAATATAACCCCATGATTTCCTCCTCCTCCTTCTTGCTAAACGATTATAAACACGTCCATTCGATAACGTATAAAAGGTCTATAAACTAATGATAACAGGAGGAAGAGGGAAATAAGAAGAAAGAAAAGAAAAGGAGGAAAAAATGATTGAATTTCGACAGGTTGCCCCCAATGTCGAAGCAACACCCCTGACGTTATGATCGTAATTCTCAGCTTTTACACACACATACCTGAGACGTATTTGCATAAGCGGTGCAAGATAACGGGCGTGAACTCCGAGGAGAGACGGATGACCCCAAACAGCTTCCGAATGCACCAACTTCC
Source organism: Panulirus ornatus (assembly GCF_036320965.1). NCBI lineage: Eukaryota > Metazoa > Arthropoda > Malacostraca > Decapoda > Palinuridae > Panulirus > Panulirus ornatus. The sequence goes on from NC_092245.1 coordinate 14,817,617, forward strand.
GAACCCCAAGAAATATCGTAAAACGAAAGGAGAGGGAAAAAGATCTAAGTAAAAAGAGAAACTCAGTAATCCCACATTGCCGCTGACTGACGACTTACGAAAGTAATTTTCAAAGTAGACAATAACTTTCGCCGAAGACTTAGACCCATCCCTTAAGATGGAGTTATGGCTGGCCTTATTTATATAAATATATAGATATATATACCAGCAGAGGGGAAATGCAGAGAAACTTTCCCTCAGTATTCTAAACGGTGACTAAGTCAAAGTGGCAAAGTTCCTGACGTTTTGTCTAAGACAGAGGCCGTCTGGTTTACATTTTAAGAAAACCCTTAGAATCCATTCTGGAGATTCCTAAAAACTCTTGGGACTATTAGAAACCTTTATAGGATCCTCTTGGAACTCTTTGAGAGGCCTTTAACTCTTAGAAACCATTGCAGCGACTCTAGATAGTCTCTTAGGATTCTTAGAAGTACCTTAAAGATTTTTTGGAGCTCTTTAAGTATCCTTAAACTCTTAGAAACCATTGTAAAAGTTTTTAAAACTCTTAAGATAGTCAGAATCCCTCAAACGGTTTTCTTGGCACTCTTTAGGGATACTTGAAGTAACCTTTGATGATAATTCTTAGGCTTTCAGGATCCTTCTGAATACATCATAAAGGTAGATTTTATGAGTTAAGAACCCTTTCTGAATTCTTCGAAGATCCTGTAAGAACTGTAAAGGGATTCTTTTACGAGATCTTTGAATAACCGTCTGGTAACACTTAGCTACATTTTGATACCTTATAAAAATCATTAGACCCAAGGAAGTCCTATTCTACTATTGTGGAAAGACTCAGTTCTCCTTAAGAAACCCTTCAGCAACTGTTCAAAAACCCAATAGGCGGTCTTTAAAGGCTTCTTGTCATTTATATGTCAGCCATTCAAGAACCACCTAAAAACAAATGACGAGCCCTTGCGAATAATGCCTAGAAACCATTTAACAGGATCTGTCTTCCAAACCTTTATATACCATTCATAGTCTCTACAGGAAGCTTTTTAAACGTGGCTTCGTACGAATCTCTTTAAAGATTCTCTGAGAGCCAATGAAGATAGTTTTGCATTTCTAACTACGCTAGAATCTTTATTGCAAGGTTAACTTTATTCCTCTCTTTCATACAGTTCCTGACAGGGCTCCTTAGAGCTTTGTATACCAGTGTGATCAATCTGGAAAGTCTGATGAGAGGAATAAGAAGGAGAAGAAAGAGAAAAGAAACGGGAAAGCCTCTTGGAAGGTGCCATATCAGAAAAGATCATCCGAACTGACTATAAAAGCGAGCAAAAGTTTTAAAACTATTTAGGAAAACAGTCCTCGTGCAATACACTGTAATTTGCTTTACGGGCGAAAAAAAAGGGTAAAAATACTGAAAATAATCCGCGACATCAGAACTACCCACAATATATACTTTTTCTTTACTAAGATCGAAATATAATTCTTGAAATCAATCTTCTTTAAGACCAATAGAAAAAATTATATAATTCGATTATAATCTATGTATTATTACATATGAAAATCATAACAAACTGACGCATATTCTTTATCTTAAAATATAATTTTCTCTTCATTTAGGATTTGAAAAATGTTCACTCAAATGGTAAGGTCCCAAAAGCATTTTCTAAATACTGTCTGCAAAAATACTTTGAAGAATCTTTACAATGATATTTCAAAGCGAATTTCGCAATACACCCCTAAGAATTATCAATCGTTTTTCTCCTAAAAAGCAAACATAGTTAGTGATCATATTCCTTCTCTTTTTTTGAAAGGCATATTGCTTAATCGTTAATCATTAATCACATGAAACCGACACAGTGAGTAACCAGAAATCATCTTCCGTCCACAGTAAAAGTAATGCTGACTAATTAATCACATCAAATCCACTAAAACATAAATAATTGTTGAACATACTCCGTCAACAAAATAAACTCATTAATCATATCCCTTCAACTAAAACAGAAAAAGAAGGCGTAATCATTGCTCCTCCTTCGTCAAATGAAACTAACTTGCTTAACAATGATCACCTAGGATAGAGCAAAGAGAATTCTTCCTTCTCACCAGCACTGGAACTCTACCCAGACGCCCGAGCCAAGCGTAGAACTCATTCTTTTTCTCAACCCCAATGAGAGAAACACCAAAGATAACAATAATGATGATGATTACAATGATAGAAATAACAGTGAAAATAATTATAATAATAATGATAATAATGATAATAATGATGATGATAATAATAATAATAATAATAATAATAATAATAATAATAATAATAATGATAATAATGATAATAATAATAATAATAATAATAATAATAATAATAATAATAATAATGATAATAATAATAATAACGATAATGATAATTATAATAATATAAATGATAATAGAAAAAAGTAATAATAATAACAATTATAATAACAATAATGTTAGTAACAACAATAAATAACAGTTAATGACTGCACTTTCTTTATCATACCCACCATAATAAAGCAGGTATGATAATATCATATAATAAAGAATATATTTCATATACAATGTATGATACAAGGTATGATAATATCATCTTATAGACAATATATTTCATATACAATGTATGATACAAGGTATAACAATATTCTTTCATAGATTCTTTTCCACAGACAGGGTAAGATACGTTGGCTATAAATAATAATGATAAGCGAGGTGTGATGTGTGCAAAACACCTTCATTCATTCCCGTCGTACAAATCATATTCTTGCGCCCGAATGAATGAATGAATAACAATTCAGACACAAGAGAGATTGTTTATACAATTCTTATTTACCTTATGCATCTTTGAAATTTAATGCACAATTTTCTTTTTCTATTCTTACCTTCTTTACACTGTAAGAAATAGAAATAGAAATTGCGGAATGATTATATGTTTTTTTATTGGGTCTCTTATCAGATTTTGATTTTATTCTTTATCAGGTATCATTATTATTTATTAGCTGTTCATTATTGCTGTTATTTGAAGCTTCTGAATGTCCGATTCTTCTTTTTTTTCTGTATAATTTTCATGTGCAAATATATCTTAAACCACTGCCTATTTCTTCGTCAGCAATGATTGTGTCACTAGTTATTCGCGAACCCTACTATAATTGTGATTTTTTTTCTCTCTGTCTTCTAAAGATCGCGTTGTTGGCAATCCAGTAATATTCGCTTACCGCAAGCAAAAAAAAAAAAAAGAAGAAAAAAGTATATAACGCGTCAATGTAGCATTGAAGACTAAACTGGAAGAGGAACTTGGGGTGGGGATAAAAAAAATATAAAGAACACTACCACACTACTTCGTTTGCGTTAAATCTTTTTATGCTTCTTTTGTTAATTAAATTTTTGGGTATTAAATTATCTATAATATGTTCCAAAACTTTCATAATTTTTTCTTACCCCTTTTCGATCTCGTGGTAAAGATTATATATATATATATATATATATATATATATATATATATATATATATATATATATATATATATATATATATATATATATACATATATATATATATATATATATATATATATATATATATATATATATATATATATATATATATATATATGTAAAATATTCCCAGCAGTGGGAGTTGATTCACCGTTCAAACGCTTGATTGGAAAAGTCACTCCCTCTATATCACCTTCCTAGTCATTCACATTTGCAAACCTTGGCCACATGAGATTATCCTCAATGCAAGCTTAAGAAAAATCCTGTCAGGAAACGAGAACTTTGAACGGCGATCACACACACACACACACACACACATATATATATATATATATATATATATATATATATATATATATATATATATATATATATATATATATATATATATATATTCACCATATTTGCCACTTTTACCACTGATCCTCACTGGTATCTTGAGAATGAGAGCTACGCCGCTCTTTTCTCTGACCTATCCAGATGGGTTCCTCCCCCTTCCTATATGCTTGGGTTGGCTTAAATTCTTTTTCTTTTTCATCACTAAGCTTCAAGCATCTGCTTGTACGGGATGGTTGGGTGTGATTACCTAAATTCCAGGGGCTGTCGGAGATTCACAAGCGCTTGCTGTAATTTCTTGCAAGCAAAGTGAGAGTACTTTTGAGGGTTTTAATGTAGGCGTCTACGGCCACCGACTCTCGTTCTGTATATTAAAAGAAGTAAAGACGTTGTACAGGTTGGCGACCCGCATCCTCAATTCTAACTTCCACGCAACACTTAATACGTCAGTTTCTATTAACGATTGCAAGACGTGAGGTATATATTTCTGTAATGCATGTGCATGTGTTAAGAAAATATGAATATTCAATCCAGTTGATGTATATATATATATATATATATATATATATATATATATATATATATATATATATATATATATATATATATATATAACACGGAAATCGAAAATGCGAGACGCATTGCTGAGGGGTACTGGCTGGGGATGTCAAAAGCCTTAAATCGGCGACAGGATGAATGACCCATCGCTAGCCTTTGCAGGAGCAATGCTGCTGTTTCCAGCAATGGCGATTCTCACGCGCGCAGTGACGGGCAGCACTAAGGGCGTCGACGAAACTGACCCCGTTCATACCCCCTCGTGAGTGTGAAGAACGAAGAAAGGAAAAAAAAAATCGACTTAAAATTTTTTTTTTCCTGTTGATTCGCGTGTAAGAATCAACATGAAGCGATGACACAGACACTCACTATCCACAATATGCACAAACAAACGCACTCGTAAAATATATATATATATATATATATATATATATATATATATATATATATATATATATATATATATATATATATATATGTATATATATATATATATATATATATATATATATATATATATATATATATATATATATATATATATATATATATATGATGGGAATAGATACGTCTATATCGCGAGTCAGTACACAAATATACATCACGCCGGAAGCGCTTGGGATAAGGTGCGAAGATGTTACGTGATGATGTTGTGCCTCGTCACCTACGCTGGAGGCCACCTCCACTCTATGCACGTCACCCACTCGTCGAACGCAAAGCATAACGTAACGAAACACACCGTCCATCGCAAGGGAAATATATATATATGTATACATATATATATATATATATATATATATATATATATATATATATATATATATATATATATATAAACTCTTGATTCATTTCCGTTTGCACACACTCCCTTCCTTCCCTCAAATTCCCCGCCAAGAAGACGTGGGAGATGGTTGACCTGGAGGTCAGTGAGGTCAGCGGAATACGGAGGCACTGGCTGCTGCAGAACGCAAGGAGTGGAGACACTTGCAAGATTATTAGTCCTCACAGTTCCTTAGCAGTTCCACAGGAGGTGGGAGAGAGGGGAGAAGGGGGTGGGCGCCCCCCTAAGAAGGGGTATGGGGTGGTGGTGGTGGTGGTGGTGGGGGTGAGGGGGGGCACAAGTGAGGAGGGGGAGGAGGAGGGGGGTGTGTTGGTGGAGGGAAGGAAGGTGTGTGGTGGGGGGAAGGGGGAAGGGGGGAGAGGGCGGCCGTCATTCTAAGCTCTCTCAAGTATTTGCGCAACTCTCCCTCTTTCCTTCTCTCACTCACTAACTCTCTCTCTTTCACCCCCCTCCTCTCTCTCTCCCTCTCTCCCCCTGTCTGTCTCCCCCTCCCCTACCCCTCCCTCCCCCTCTTTCAAATTCCTTCACTCCTGCGACACAGGTACCCTTCTCCTCCTCCTCATGTTGCTACAAACCCCTCCCACACACACACACACACACACACACACACACACACTCCTTACACACCTCCCCTTACCTCATTGCGCCCCCTTCCCGCCGTCGCCCCCCCCATCATCATCTCTCCAGCACCACCAGTATCATTATCTTCACCACTACCTCCACCACCACTACCACCGCCAACCCTCCAGCCCTCCAGCTTGCACCATCGACATCCACTCGCAAAAGCCCGTTGGCTACCCTCGCCGTCAGGCTGTGTGTGTGTGTGAGTGTGTGTGTGTGTGTGTGTGTGTGTGTGTGTGTGTGTGTGTGTGTGTGTGTGTGTGTGTGTGTCCGATATATACAGAGGATTTCGAACCAAGGCGAGTTAGTTAGCTCTCAGTGCTTCGATAGTGTGAGTGAAGGGAGAGGGAGAGGAGGGGGGCGGCAAGGGGGTTGTGGGTAGAGAGAGAGAGAGAGAGAGAGAGAGAGAGAGAGAAGAGAGAGAGAGAGAGAGAGAGAGAGTGTGCAAACACCCCCAGACACTCCTACTCCCTCAACCGATCCCGTCGTGTGGATGATCCGTCGTGCTTGTGAGTGAGGTCGTGGTGGTGGTGGTGGTGGTGGTGAGGGAGGCTAGTTACCCTCCCTCACCACCACCACCACCACCACGACCGAGGGGGCGGCCCCCCCTAGCCGCCCCCCTTACCTACTACGACACTACGACCTCAAGACTTCGTCTGCAGACGACCTGATAAAAAAAAAATATATATATATATATTCATCGTCACAGTGACTCTTGGACTGGCTCGACAAGAGCAGGGCAACATGCGGCAGTGCCTCGGTTACCAGTGCAAGACACTGTCACTACCGGCACGGCAGTGTGGCCGACGTCTTCGCCGCCGCCACCACACCGCCGCTGCCGCTGCCATCGCTAGCCACCCAGAGTGCCACTGCCGCTAGGGGAACCCTCCAGCAATCCTTCGAGATCTACTTACCAGCCGGAGATGGTGTTCCGCTGACGATTTCCTGAGGTTCTCCGACAGTCCATCTCGCACGTGGATGTCTCTCACGGATCCAGTTTGTACTGTGACGATTATTAAAAAAATTTTTGTGTGGTGCAAGCCGCTTAGACGGAGCCTAGGGGTGAACTAGATTCCCGGAGACTTTCTCGTGCTTGCGTTCGCACGGCAGCCAGAGCTACGCACTAGTGGGAATACGATCAATTAAAGAACTTATATAATTTCCACTGGTCTCTTGAGTTCCTTCACACACCCCCTACGCTTGATCTCGTAGCGGAATCGAACGAAAGAACAGTCGTCTGTGACACTGACACTGTGGAATCCATCCTGATATGTCGTAAGGAGGTCGTAGTCGAGCTTAAAACAGGAGCGATGGAGAGAGAGTGTGTGTGTGTGTGTGTCTCTGCCGAGCGTCGGAGATGCGACAGATCGAGCGGCTTAGATGTGGGGAGTCTGTGTGTGTGAGTGTGTCTTCCTCCCTCTTCCTCCCTCACCGCACACAGACACCGACAAGCGTAGACTGGTCACGTCTGGCCGCAATAACCCTTTCACTGCGTTGCTGACCATCTTAAAAACTAAGCCTACCCTCAAATCAGTAGGCCTAGGCCCCAGAAATCCGGGCCTGACCAAACCCCAAACATCACCCCCCAATATCCCCAAATCAGATACGCCTTCCCGCTATATAACCACGTTAGTCTGGTCTACAAGGATGGAGTTAGTGTGTGTGTGTGTTTTTTCCCCCTCCCTCTCGCTTCCTCCAGTGGTCTTCCTGGCTGCCTTACACCCACGACAAGCCTTGGGTTACGTGGTCAAAGGCTTATTGATCGTGGCGCCGTACATCACGACCTACAAAGAAAATCAAAACTAATATTGAGTGGCAATATTCCTCTCCCCGAAATCGACCACTTGCCGCGGATTTGGAAACATTTTAAACTCTCGCTTGTGTACCGACGGCAGATAATTCACGCCACGACTGTAAATAGACGGACAATAAATGTGTTCAAATGTTTATCGAACGTGTAGTGAAGTAATGTGCCTGGCTGTGATGGAAACGTGGATTTGTCGAAGCGACGGAGTGAGCGAGCGGCCCTGCGCCATTTGCAAGAGACCTGTCGCGATGTCTGCGCTCGCCGCCAACAACCATTTTACGTTAGACTGCGATAGATTTCCTCGCTTATCACCTCAAGTGGCCCTTCTAAGGAGATTCTCGCGTGAACATCCGTGAGGAAAATGGATTGCCGAATTTATCTAGCGAGGATAGAGGACCCGGCAAATTATGCGCACAAAATGGCTAATAATATTGTGAATGATCTCTCTCCAAATGGCGTGACTTCGGACAATATTCAAGCCATACTGTGACATAATTTTCTTTTTTTCTATTACCACTGAAATTTACACCGTCGCAACAGTAAGTAAATTATTTTACAGTACTCGAGTAAATTTTTCCTAATATGACAGTGAAGTTTTGAGTGATTTTGAAATAATATTGCGAGTTATTCAAGTGGAGAAAAATAATCAATAATTCTGATGCCGTAAATTTAAGAAATATATTAATATGTGTAATGACGCGGTGGCTTCGAGCAATGGGATATACTCAGTGCCTTGATGAGGAGTGTTAAAAGGTTATAAAGGGAAAAATCAAAATTTCCTCCTAGAATCACAGGATTATGAAAGAAAATAAATAAATATTGCAAGGAAACAATGGCTCGAGTAATTTACCAATTTTTGCCATATGTTTCCACTTGCCGCAAAGATAGAGAGAAAACTTGCCACTCATTTATCACATATCGTCACATTTAACATTAGAATAATAATAATAATAATAATAAAAAGGAGAACCGTCGATGGTGCTCCTGTGGCCGAGCAAGGCGTCATAAATACAACATGAATCTTACATTAAAATCCGCGAAAACAAAAGAACTTTCACATTACCGGAGCAAAGGAGAGAGAGAGAGAGAGAGGGAAAAAAATCGATAAGACATGACACGGTGTTAATTACATCGCTAACGAAATAATGAGTTGGGTCAACAAACTACCGCTTTTTATTGGCCCGGGGGGCGAATTGGACCCCTTGGAATCTTTTGGCATCATGCAGACGTAGAAGCACCCGTTCCTTCATTCGGTTTCCGTCATGCGTTTACAGCGGGGGTCATATACTGACAGGATGGAGTGCGCGAACGGACCAGCAGCCAAGAGTTGACATTTAATCCATTTTTGATGGTTTATCGCCGGCACCGCAGACCACTAGGCCTCTGGAAATTCTCGTGGGGTGAGAAGGGAGTCTGGGGAGAGAACCGCGAAAAGGTAGGGGGAGCAGAGGAGGTTCAAGGTGGAGGAGGAGGAGGAGGAGGAGGAGGAGGAGCACCAGCAGCAGCAGCAGCAGCAGCCGTAGGAGGAGGAGGAGGAGGAGGAGAGGGGGAGGTGGAGGTGGAGGAGGAGGAGGAGGAGGAGGAGGAGGAGTGGTGGACCCGCCGAGGACGCAGGACTGAGCAGATGCGTGACGTTGGAGGACGGGGGTCCGCTAGCTCCCTAGGCCAAGATGCTACACTTCCACACCTTATAACACTAGATACACTCTCTAAAATTACCTGCTAGAGTCCAGTGCGGGCAGCCTGGAGGAGGACCGCTTGTAATAACACTGCCGGCAGCGTGCCTCCCATAATTTCGTTGATTCCCGAGATGTGTGTTTGTGTAGCGTTGGACCCGGCGCGCCCTCTCGGCCCATATCCAAGATGGCGGCGAGGCCCGTATTGGCTGGCCTCACCGCCTAGTTCTGCGATTGGTCCACAGATGGCGATAGTGTTTTGAGTGTAGTCGCGCTCTCCCTCCCGGCCTTATCGCGCTAATAATGAAGGTCCGACCAAGGCGAGCGCTTATTGGTTCTCCGAGCTCCCTTACCTACTGATTGGGCAGACTTGTTTACCGCTCTGCGTTCTCTTGCCGGGTGTCTAATTCAGAAAAGGATTCATTTGCTATCACAGGTAGTCGAGGTTGGTGTGTACACAGTTGTTACTAAGTAGTTTACCACCGAGGAAGAATTATGTGAACAATGAGTTCAAATTATATTGATAGTATTCTGCCCAAGTATCAGGCAGAGTCGGCCGCGGCCAACCTGGTTAACTACAATACGCAAGCCAGAAGCATGTATCCGTACGTGAGTGTCACATCCCATCAGCTGTCCACCAACGCTACCACCAACATGTCGCCCTTCAGCGCGATGACAGCTACTACGGACGGCGACAAGCAGTGCCGCTACTCACAAACAGGAGCCACAGACATGTCCCAATACGGTCTCAACCTGCAGAACTGTGCCACCACCAGCAATATGGCCCAATACTTCCACCAGAATAATGTCACAAATCCACTCAACTCATGTAGTCAACCGACTCCTACGCCTCATATCCCAGACATCCCACGTTACCCATGGATGTCCATCACAGGTGGGTGTTAAAACTAGTTTAAAAAATTAATAAACCTTAACTCCTCCTGAAGTCCTGGTTTACCCCCCTTCCTTATGTAGTTGTCCTCGTAGATACGTAGTTTCCTCCTCTTGTAGTAGTGCAGCACGCCCCCCATTCCTCCTCCTCCTTTTTCTCTGTCTCTACCACCTCTCTCCCGTAGAGTACCCGTAGATCCACTTCTGTTCCAGTCTCGTAGAGTCTCAACTCTCCATCGTCAGGTGGAGTAGACGTTCCTCTCCTCACATACCCTGCAAGAGAAAATCCTTTTATCAAGAGCTGCTTTCGCCCCCCAAGAATTCTTGGCTCAGAGTGTTGTCTTAGTTCAGTGTCTGTGTTAGTTATAGCCTGTGCTTGAAACCTACAGTCTCCGGAACTATATATCAGCTTGCTATGTGTAACTTATAGCAGAGCAATGTGTGTCTCTTTCTGGAAAAAGAGAGGAGAAAAATATATACATATACATATGAAGCCTAGAAAAATATCCTCACGAGGATTTTAATCAGTGAATAACCAAGAAGGAAAATAAGGAAGGAAGTGTTCTGCAGTCTCATTGCCTTTCATTCCCTCCCACAGTGCATGTAGTTGTCCGAGGTAGTGTTGAACACAAGTGTTTAAGAGGTCGCAGGGAGGAGGTGTTGCACAATCCCTTAACGACACCATTTTCCTGATCCCTGTGACACACAGACTACTTATAACCTCTCCCTCTCCACCCACCTCCCTATCCTTAGCACATCCCTTTAAAACTCTATACTTATGTGTGTGTGTGAGTGTCTGTGTGTGTATGTGGACAGGAGTGGACCACATATGCCTCACGAGAGTAGCCATGCTTGATGATCTAGAGCTGTTGTTTTTAGTATGTCGAGAGCACGCTGTCTGCACGTCTTCAAGAAAGGAGCCACACTCATGACCTCTCGTGAAATCCTTTTATAACTCAAGTGTCTGTGTATCTGTGTCTGTGTCATGCTCTTTTCCTCTCTCTCTCTCTCTCTCTCTCTCTCTCTCTCTCTCTCTCTCTCTCTCTCTCTCTCCCATGTGCATTCATGAAAAGAGTGAGAAACAGAGAGAAGGAGAGAGAGAGAGAGAGAGAGAGAGAGAGAGAGAGAGAGAAGAGAGAAACAAAACTATATAAAACCCATGTCCGGTGTAGGGGGTCGACTAAAGCCCGACCATTTATGAAGTGTAAAACGAGTGGTGATCGGCCATAAACCGCAGTAGCCGGTGCGCGAGTGTCAAAGCGGGTCAGGACAGGAGAATCCAGTCTCCTTGCCTCAATAAAACTCCACCTGACTGACCCGCTCTTGCTGCACCAGTAGGGGAACAAGTGTGAGGACAGATGCTCTCCCGTGCTGTCTTCTTCCCTCTCTTTCCTCTTCCCTCTTATCAAACCCCTACCCCTTTTCCTCATGCTGGACGGGAGGAGGACAAGTGGAATGAAAAGGAGGCCGTGATCGATCAAGAGTTCGAAGCTGTGTCGAATCGAGTGTAAAGTGTCACACAGACGAGAGGAAAAAGGAGGAACACTAACATTTCCCTATGGGGCTCTATAGCTCACGCCAGAGGGTCCTTTTCGTTCAGATTTTAAGGTGTGCTTTATCCCCTTCGATGGCCCAAAAGTTAATTCATCCTTATCCTAAGAAAAGTGTGGGAATGGGGAGTTGAGGGATAAATTGCTGTGACATTTATTGCCAAGAGCGGGAGCACAGGTGTGGCGTCCTCGGAGGCTGCCACTCATCTGACCGCAGAAACGCGTGCTGACACTCGGCTGCCGCTGCTGCCATCTAGTGGCAGTGGCGAGAACCTCAGCCGCTCGATAGGGCCGATCCAATCTGCAATGAGAAACGAAAGAGTGTGAAACTGGCCAAGTCTCGCCCTTCACTGCAGGCCCCCCTTCCCCACCCACCCACCCCCTAAACCAACCACCAACACCACCACCCCCAACCACCACCACCTCCTCCTCCTCCTCCGATACAAGCGCTTTAAGCATTCTACCTCCGCCATTTGCACTCCAGGTGTACGATGTCACTGTATCTCGCGCGTTTGTACCTAGCCGTGTTATGCACATGGCCTGGACCATAAAACTAAAGAGATGTGCTTTAGAGAAAAATAATAATAACAACAACCCCACTACCCATCCGCCCCCCACCTCCCCTCTTCTCAGCCCCGTAGAAAATGGAAAGAACATCTCGCCAAACATTAACGTAGAAAAAAATATTAGTTCTTCCTAAGGCTAGGACGTAGTTAGATTATAAAATTTGTCTATTGGATGGCAAGCTAATGACGAGTAAAAGAAAGACAAATAAAAAAAGAGGAGGCTATTGTTATAACAACAACACAACAAACTTATGATTGGTAGATCTCGATACTAATAAATAAAAGAAAATGTCATGAGGCCTGACCCTTTGTCACTTCTATAGTTTAGCCCCCCTCCCACACACCCCCTTTTCTCGCCATGAAATTGGGTTGGTAGCAATAGCTCATTCCCTCCAAATGAAAATAAAAAGAATAGAGTGATAATAAAACAGGCATCTGCTAGAGAATATATATATATATATATATATATATATATATATATATATATATATATATATATATATATATATATCTGTGGACGGAGAGAAGCAGAGAAGAGGAGAGGATCAATAAATCTCATATATTTCTTGGGGGGTCTATATAATCATAATTCAATAAACCACAGTTACGTAAAGCTAACCTTCCCTTTATCTTTGTCTATAACCGTAATAAGTTTCTTCTCTAATCCAGATTATATGCAGTGTAATCCTGGAGCTACTAATCAAAAGGATTATTGAGCAGTATATTCCCTAGGAATATCAAAATCTATATCAATATCAATACTCTTGGGTAATATTTGTGGTTAGAATGATTCATCTTTGTGATGCGTATTCTTAGCAAAATAAATTGAAATATCGAGACTAATTTTTGCCTGTGATCTGATTCAGATATCCCATTTTTATGATCATCATTAACAGGTAAATTATTCGTATGGTTGTAATTACATGATTTGCAGTGATCAAAAAAATAATTTCAGTTACAATACTAAGATTCATGATAATTTAATCTGTTCTGATAATGATGAAGACTATTATCATGATAACAGATGCAGTAACAATATAGTAATGACAATAATGATAATAATCATGATAATGATAATGATGCAATAATAATAATAATAAAAATAATAATAATAATAATAATGATAATGATAATAATAATAATAATAATAATAATGATAATAATAGTAATAATAATAATAACAACAATGATAATAATAATAACAATGGTAATAGTAATAATGATAATAATGATAATGAAAATAGTAATATTAAGACGATAATAATAATGATAAAAAGGATAATAACGAAGAGAAGGAAGGTGAACCATAATTATCAATGAATAAACATGATAAGTTATGACAGTAATCATAATAGTAATTAACACTATCAATTATGAACATGAGAATGATAATAGTAATTACTTATAGTATATGAAATATATATCTAAAAAAAATCATCATTCTTGTTGATGTTGTTTTATTCCTTTTGTTGCATTTTAAAGTGTTTTATAACTTCTTTTGTAAATATTATCTCAATGTAATTACCATCAATAATGCCATTTGTGGTGACTACCTATATCATTATTCTAGAATGATAATGATAAATCCTTATTGTTTTTGTAGTAGTAGTAGCAGTAGTAGTAGTAGTAGTAGTAGTAGTAGTAGTAGCTGTTGTTGTTGTTGTTGTTGTTTTGGTAATCATGAAAACAAGTCTTATAAATACAGTTGATATTTTTGTTATCATACTCATTATTATACAATCATCATATATTCTTTTTCTTGTTCTCATTATTATTATAATCATTATTATTATTATTATTATTATTATTATTATTATCATCATTGTTATTATTAATATTATTATTATTATTATTATTAGTAGTAGTAACATTATCATTATTATTATCATAATTATCAATACCATTATTATCATTATTCTTATTGTTATTATTATTGTTATTGTTATTTTCATCATCATTATTATTACTATTATTATCATCGTTATTACTATTATCATTTTTATTATTATCATCATTATTATTATTATCAATATCATTATTATTATTATTATCATTATTATTATTATTATTATTATTGTTATTATTATTATTATTATTATCATTATTATTATTATTATTATTTTTGATACTATCAAAATCAATTCTATCGGTATTGATGCCAACTAAATCATTCCTTTTAGCAAATGTTGTTGTTCTGAATGTTTTCAACGCCATTAAATACTATAGTTGTTATCATTCTTTGACGTTGATAATGCTCTCGTGTTTAGCACAGTATCACTCATTTATCATAATCGTATTTGATCTCCCTTGCAACTGAGGATGTTCACGTTGTAGCCACTATTATCAATCACATATCTTAATTGTTATATATGATTCATATAACTATCACAATTTTCATTGATATTGTTTTACAATGATGATCATGATGATGAATTAATACTAATGGTAATGATAAAACAACAACTACAATGATGATCATGATGATGAATTAATACTAATGGTAATGATAAAAACAACAACTACAATGATGATCATGATGATGAATTAATACTAATGGTAATGATAAAACAACAACTACAATGATGATCATGATGATGAATTAATACTAATGGTAATGATAAAAACAACAACTACAAATATGATCATGACGATGAATTAATACTAATGGTAATGATAAAAACAACAACTACAATGATGATCATGATGATGAATTAATACTAATGGTAATGATAAAAACAACAACTACAGTGATGATCATGATGATGAATTAATACTAATGGTAATGATAAAAACAACAACTACAATGATGATCATGACGATGAATTAATACTAATGGTAATGATAAAAACAACAACTACAATGATGATCATGATGATGAATTAATACTAATGGTAATGATAAAAACAACAACTACAGTGATGATCATGATGATGAATTAATACTAATGGTAATGATAAAAACAACAACTACAATGATGATAATGATAATGACGATAACTGTTACTATCACTGATGTTATCTTATCATTATTATTATTATTATATTATTATTATTATTATTATTATTATTATTATTGTTATTATTATTAATGTTATTATTATTATTATTATTATTATTATTATTATTATTATTATTATTATTATTATCATTATTATTATTATCATTATCATTATCATTATTATTATTATTGAAATAATTATCATTACCATTAACATTATCATCATTATTTCTGGAAGCAGGGTTAATGTTATCATAGCAGCTGCAATTCTTCATTCCTGTTAGTTATCATATGAATAATACTGATATTTGTAATGATCAAAATATTGAATATAATGTAGATGATGATAGCTAATTTGATTGCTGAAAATATACATAAGAAATATTGTGAATGATAATGATAACGAATGACAATAATAATAATGACAAAAACAAATTAATATTGATATTTGTAATTATAATGATGTTCAATAAAAGTAACACTAATATTGATAATATTACAACAACGATAACAATAGCGATAATGATGAAAAGAATAATATTAGTAGTAATAATTATAATAATAATAATAATAATAATAATAATAATAATAATAATAATAATAATAATAATATTAATAATAATAATAGTAATAATAATAATGATAATAATGATAACAGCAATAATAATAATAATAATGATAATAATAATAATAATAATAATAATAATAATAATAATAATAATAATAATAATAATAATAATAATAATAGTAATGATAATAATAATAATAATAATAATAACAATAATAATAATAATAATAATAATAATAATAATAATGATAATGATAATGATAATAATAATAATAATAATAATAATAATAATAATAATAATAATAATATCAATAATACTAATAATAACAATAATAACAAGACAGAAGGTGTGTGTGTGTCAACTAACCCTACACTAATAAAGAATCAGTAAAAGTATCAGCCATCCTTACAACATGACCATACTAAGTATAACATCCACTTTATTACTGATATCAAAAGACGAGATACAGGATACGATTTCGGTCTGTGTTTTGATTAGGGGTGCGTCTCCGTAACGTTGTTCGGTATAAATTTCCGCAGGAGTTGACTTTAGAGACGGTGACCTTACGTCATACGTTGTATGTGTGAGAGGAACTTTAATGGGGGGAGGGGGGAGGGGGAGAGGAAACATTCTGAAATACATCGTTCGTTCTGGGATTCTTCGGGGGGCCTCGCTGCGTTCCCGTCGGGGGGAAAGATAAATCTATATAAAATCGAATAAAGAATGAATATGATAATGCAATACCACGTGTATATTTGAGGGGAGGAGGGGTACGTCTCTCTCTCTCTCTCTCTCTCTCTCTCTCTCTCTCTCTCTCTCTCTCTACACACACACACACACACACACACACACACACACACACACATACACACACATACACAGGCTTATAAATCTATAACTATATCCATCCATCTATTCATCTGTCTATCTATCTATCTATCTATCTATCTGTCTATATATATACACATATCTATCTATCTATCTATCTACCTATCTATCTCTATAATGCGTGTCTAAAGTGAATAAATAAATGAATCGATAGATAGATAAATAAACCAATAAATAACGGTTTATTGAATTTGGGCTGCCAATCGGCTGTAAGAGTGTGTGTGTGTGTATGTGTGTGTATGTGCCTATCTGACAATCACTTATCCGCCCCCCCACCCCATCCCCACCAGGAACATACCTCTTCCCCTCCTCCTCCTCCCCACACTTCTCCCCCCCCCCCCCTAAGCTCGTACGTGGCCGCACGTGTGCCACACGCTTGACCAAAATAGAGCAACAGGTTCCGTCAGCTCGAATGCTATGGCTCCCCCTTCTTGCCCCACTAGACGGGGTGTTGATGCTCATATAATGGCAGGATCCTCCCCCTAGTACAGCCTTCCTCCCCAGGTGGATGATACGTGTGTGTGTGTGTATGTGTGTGTGTGTGTGTGAGTGTGTGTGTGTGCTACAGGTGCCGCTGCCAACGCCCTCCTCCTCCTCCCGCCTGCCTGCCCGCCCTTAACCTGTTACCTGATCCACCTCTGAGATGACTAGGATTAGGAGAGATGTAGTTTAGATTGACGTGTTGGCTGTGCAGTCTCTCTCTCTCTCTCTCTCTCTCTCTCTCTCTCTCTCTCTCTCTCTCTCTCTCTCTCTCTCTCTCTCTCTCTTTTCTTCGTGGGGTGCATGATATCCTTTTGCTTTTGGGATTCCTCTGGGTGTGTTTGTATGTATGTTAGATTGCTTTTTATTTCGTGTCTATATCATCTTCACTAAATCTGTTCTGTGTCTTTCTCTTCACAAAATCTCTCTCTATACGTCTCTCTCCATCACTGTCTCTGTCTACACATGTCTCTCTACTTCAGTGAATCTGTTTATCTGTCTCTCTCCTTGACTATATCTGTTTATAAAAATGTCTCTCTCCTTCACTGAATCTGTCTAATTGTCTCTTTCCTTCACTATACTTGTCTATATAAGTTTCCCTCCATCACTGATGCTGTCTGTATATGTCCCTCTCGAATAAATCTGCCTTTATACAAGTCCTTTTTTCCTCAAACTCTTTTTAACGCTTCTTTCTCTTTATCTTCCCATAATACGCAGAGTCTTCTTTATTCTCCTCTCTTTCCCTTTACTTTTACCGTCCTTCGTATCCTCCTCCCATCCGCTCTTCCCACACATCCCCCTCTCTTGAGCTGGACCTCCCGGACACCCATTTATCACCTCGTCCTCGAACACGCTCATTATCTCTTAAGGTGGACCTCCGGATGCACCTTAGCAAAAGTAGAGTTCCTGTCGTTATCTATCCCTCTTCAGTCTGTCCACATACAGACACACACACACCCAAGGGGCTCAGTGGTGTTGTGGTTAGCGTTGCTGGCTGTGAGTCAGCATGAACCAGCCCTTGTTTGGACTCGCATGGGTTCGAAAACTAGGTGTGGCAGTAGGCCCACACCCAACCTAGGAGTTCACTCTTCTCTCGGTACTGGTCGATAAATGGGTATCTGGCCTATGCTGGAGTAAGGGCAAGGTACATACATACAATGTTAAGAGACAGGGCAACACGAGTATCAAAACTTTCTCTCCGTAACACACAGATAGGAAACACATACAAAACATGCTGCAGAGAAGAGCTCCCTGCACTGCAAGCTTATATTCGAGGTTTCGAAGGGTATACATTCAATCAAGCCTATTGTGTGCAAGAAAGAAGAAAGAGTGAGGTGTGAAAGAGCTTGTGAAAGACGTATCTTTTGAATACTGTTTAATGGCGCCGGTTCTTAAAAGAAAGGAAATGAATTGATTGTTATAATCAAGACGTAAGGGAACTACCAGTTATGGGTTAGGTGGTATCATCTAGGCAAGAGGTACTTAGGCACATTTGAAAAAATCAAAGACAAGTTTTAGTCAAGTGGGGTACAGATCAAAGAAAGAGAGAGAAACACGGAGAATACAGACAGAGAGCAAAAGACTGGAGACACCAAATGAGGCAAGAGGACACTGCAGCCCCCGCCAGCACAACAGAGAGGTCAGGAATAATAGGTGATGGAAATGTCAGTCCCACATAACTAGAATACATAAAGAATCAAATTCTCTGCTGACAAATATTAGAATTACGCTCAGTTCTATGGATAAGGAAATATTCAGCGAGCTGTGCCAAGCCTACATTAGGCCAAAATAAGAATGTGACTCTCAGTTTTAGTCATCGCACCTAAAAGAAAACAAAGAAGTAATAGAGAAGATTTAAAGGGGAAAGATGATGCCAGAAGTAAGAGAGTTAAGATACAGTGAAAGATTAGAGGCCTTAGATTAGCACGTCATGGAAGGGAGAAGTTCTTAAATCAATTTGATGATGTAGATAGTGTTCAGTTCTTCGAAAGATGTAAGGTTAGAAAAAATAGAAGTCATAACATGAAATCAATGAAAGACACTGTTAAAAATGCTGTAAATGAGCACTTTCAGAGAGTAAGAGTAGTGGATGACTGGAATGAACTGAATGAGAATACAGTGCTTGTGGATAGCATGCAAATGTTTTAAGTATCTTATGATAGAAGATAATGTTTAAGAGATGGAGTCCCCCGAGTATAAACATTTCTCCCCGTACAGTACAAACAGGCGATTTATAAATTAGCAACTACAGACAGACAGACAGACAGACACACGCAATCAAACGCTACCTTTAAATGAGAAAACAAAAGAGTGTCATCCCACAAACTTCCGTATGGGTGATAATTTCAAGTGAATGTCACGACTCTTGGTCGCATTTGCGTCACTCTTGACTTTTGATTATAATTGTACCATCAATCTTCTTTATGACGTCGGAGACGGCACGGCAACTGAATGACCTGATAATGACCTTCTCACACACAAATTATACAAACTTCTTCATGCTTCCTCCTTATATATATATATATATATATATATATATATATATATATATATATATATATATATATATATATATATATATAT
The DNA here is from genome assembly GCF_036320965.1 of Panulirus ornatus. NCBI lineage: Eukaryota > Metazoa > Arthropoda > Malacostraca > Decapoda > Palinuridae > Panulirus > Panulirus ornatus. The sequence goes on from NC_092245.1 coordinate 14,837,468, forward strand.
ATATATATATATATTCTTTTTTGCCGATATTTATCACTTCTCTCCCTCTTTACATTTCTTAGAATCTCTTGTTTCATACATTGAAACTATAATCACTAAAAGATCTTCCCGAGGTAAAAAGAGAATGAGATTAAAAAAAGACCATCATAAACTCTTTTACACATTCCAAGCACAAGGGCAGATGTTCGTTCCATCTTACGCTATCCATTGGTAATCATATAATAAGAATGCTACCCTGGTACTCTACCTACAATACCACATGCTAAGGTGCAGACAGTTACCTTCTTGACTGGTTGATCACTTAATTACCTTGCAGTTCTCTTGTATTACCTTTTTTTTTTATTACTATCTCGTTCAGTGACTTTATGAGTGAAATGACGCAGTTTTGAATTGGATATCTGGATGATAATCACCATTACGGTGTTGTTGATTATACTGTAACGATCATTAGTGGTGCTAATGATCATGGTAAGGTGATTAGTCAAAATAACTTCTCATTGCATTATAGGACGGGAATGATAGGGTAATTCTACTTACAATAATGTTGTAATGTTGTTAGATAATAGAAGCGACAGCAAAGTACAATGATACCCACAATGCTTATACGATAATTATAACTTTTAATGATAATGTAAATACTAATGAGAATTCTGTAAACAGAAATGATAATGTAGTGATGATAAGAGCAATGACTTTAATGATAAAGTGATTGTGACAGCAATCATAACTATGATAAATGTGATTTCAAATATGAAGATTACAATACTGATGATGAAATTGTTGACATGATTGCGATCTTCACGACTAATGATCAAAGTCATTATCATTAAAGTGATGGCTGTTGTAGTCATAGAAATATGAACAGCAATAGATTTAGTAGAAGTAGAAGTATAGTAAAAATAGAAATACCACTGAAGATTCAATAAAGCCATTACT
>NC_092245.1:14843403-14883403 GCF_036320965.1 Panulirus ornatus
AATATCCCGTAACTCGAAGTCCTGCAACATGACTGAAGAACCTGTAACTCGAAGTCCTACAACAAGACTTGAAGAATCTACAACTCGAGGTCCCATAACAAGACTTGAGAAAAACGGGTGACCCAAACCACCAGCACAAGCTTAATAAGCCGGTGCTTCAAGAACCCAGTTCAAGCATCATACACCGGCAACTCGAGCTGCTACGGCAAGCTTAATAAACAGTCAGCTCAAGCTCCCAGGTATAGGCTTAATAAACCGGTAGTCGGGGGCCAAGCTTCTGGCGGTGGAAGAGAAAGGAGGCGTGCTCGGAACCCCACGGACCCAGTCCAATTTTCCATTGACACATCATAAATGATGGCAGGGCTACGTGCAGTGCCTTACCAACCTCGACACGTTGCTCTGTGGTGACCCTGCCCAACCCAGCTCCGACCCGACCCCACCCCCAGAGGGGGATTTTTACAAACGGGAATCGCCCGTAATCCGCCAGGAACTCTTGGGATTTGATAACTTTGATGTAGGGGAGTTGGGATTACCTATAATCATCTGTGTTTTATGATCCCTTTCTCTTTTGTATTTTGTAAGTAGAATAGTGTTTTGTTATGGTCTATAAGCCCGGGGTGATATGGGGATTTGGTGAGTATGATGCTCCAGGATTTGGTGATTTAAATTTTTTTAATACTTAGAAATGTGAGGGATTTGGTTAAATAGAAATACATTTTCATTCATTACAAATGAGTGAAATATAATATACAGTCAGTCATGAAATCCCCACAGCTTGGGGATTACCGGTATGAATGTCATGGTGCGTCGTAGGAACGTAAGGGGGATTTACCAAGTATGTTTCGCCGGTGCAGCTCTTAACGGAGAGGGGTATTACAGTACCCCCTACACATCGTAATCTCTATGTTAGGGATTTTTGCTAATAGGTTTCCGTAATCCCTAGCAACATGTGCGCTTTGGGGAGTTAGGAAGAAGTGAAGAGAAGGGGAGGAGGGATTCTATTCTCAAATTGCATAGTCATCTACGTCTCATGTTATCTAATGAACTGGATACTATATCTCGCTTTCAGCGACGTGGATTGAGTGCTACCTCGAGGAATCAAACTGAAGGGGGAGGGAATGGGGAGGAGGGACATAAATGGGGAGGGAGTTATGGGAGGCGAGAGAGAGGGGAGAAGAGGTCTATATAACCAGCTCATACAAATCATTTTTTTTCTTTTTTTCATACGAGATAAAAGTATGACAAATGCACTTTGGTGTAATTTGCGAAAACCTGCAAGAAAAAAAAAAGAAAAAAGAAAAAGATTGAATACCAAATGTGAGCCACTGTTGATCCTGTGTAGAGGTGAGGAACGTGTTCACGTGGGACTAGATGAAGGGTAAAGGGGACTTGTAGGGATGGGGGGATGGCATTCGTGTTGGGGAGGGGGAAGTATGACTCCTTTAGTGATGGGCAGATTTTGTCTACGTGTGTGTGTGTGTGTGTGTGTGTGTGTGTGTGTGTGTGTGTGTGTGTGCGGAGGCTGCCAAACTCTCTGTGGGGTGCTCAGAGTGCGTTTGTGTGTTGTGTGTTAAAGTGAGAGAGAGAGAGAGAGAGAGAGAGAGAGAGAGAGAGAGAGAGAGAGAGAGAGAGAGAGAGAGAGAGAGAGAGAGAGAGAGAGAGAGAGAGAGAGAGAGAGAGAGAGAGAGAGAGAGAGAGAGAGAGAGAGAGAGAGAGAGAGAGAGAGAGAGAGACGAGAGAGAGAGAGAGAGAGAGAGAGAGAGAGAGATGTGTGTGAGTGTGTGTGTGTGTGTGTGGTGTATGTGTGGGTTCTAAACTCAGTTTGTGCTTAGGGGTGCCAAGGGGTTGTCTGTGTGTATGGTTGCGCCAGAGCATTTCTGTGTCAGCTACGTCTGTGTTGCGATGCCAAAGGGAGCATGTATAGGAAAGGGGAGGGGACTACGAAGCTTAGGGGTGTTAGAGCATCCCAGTAAGGTGGGGGCGGGGAGATGTTTTAACTGTTTGAGGGCGTCACAGCATGTCTGTTGTGACGGTGCCAAAGCCTGTATGCGTGGGAGCGTTTTAGGGACGGCGCCAAAAACGCGTCAATTTGCCCATAGCACCAGAGTGAACCAGTGTGATATTGTCAAGGCGAATCCCTTTACTAGTGGGGAAGGTGACCAAAATATGTATATATATAGGAGAGGAACCAGTGTCAGTAATCTAGATACTGGTCTGTTGTCTATAGTGGGCTGTGTATCTGTGATGGCAGGAGGGAGAGACCTTGGAGGGAGGGAGGGAGGGCGCATGTAAGGGGAAAAGACTGCCAATATTCTGAGGGGGCGTTAAGGGAGTGGAAGGGAGAGCACACAATGCGTAAGGGAGAGTATACTGCGCGTGGGGAGTGTATTACATAGAGCTATCTATATGTCTCTGCCTGTTTCCAGCTGGTGTCAGTGAGGGTCACATCGACAACATTTCGTCTCGCTCCTGCAGCCAGACTACCCATGGTGCCACCTGATCGAGCAGGTTATTGGAGCACGCAACCCGCATAACATAAGCGCTGCGGTACCATTAGTCAGCTACTCTTTCCTGTACCCTCTCTCTCTCCCATGTATCTTACTGTACCCATGTATCTTTACCGTGCTATATCCGTCACGTATATCTTTTCACTGTACGGCCAGAATCATGTATCTTAACATATTTTGGCAACAGGAGGAACAGTCGCGAATCCCAGATGCTTACAACGTGTTCTCTGAGAACACACCTTTACCTTGGGCGTTCTTATGTATCACTGATGAAACCAGTTTGCACCAGGCTTGGTATGTTCCCCAGTGCAAGTCATGGATGAAACCTTTTAGGAATAATCAAATGTGACACTCTAGTCCTTGGAAGGAGATAGAATGTTTTGATCGGATGAAAGGGATTAGCCTCTCTCATTTGACGGAGAGGCGAGAAGTAAGCAGGGGAACAGCGGAGGATTTGGGGGAAAGGAGACCATATATGTGAGAGGAAAATGGCTCGGTGTTAAGTGTAAATAGTGTGTACAGTGGTGTATAATTGGTATGGCGCGTTTGTGATGGGTGGCATGTAGTGGTTGACGGTTGGAGATAGAGAGCCAGAATTGTCGAGGGGGTAGGGTGTGTACAAGGGCCTGGCAGGGTATGTTAGGATGCGTAGATGAAGGGGTGAGGTGTTGTTTAGATGGGAAAGATATGTCAATTAGGGACATCGTGGCATCTGGAAGGTGAGGATGAGTGATTAGGAAGACATTAGGGCATGTCGATGGGCAGAATATGCATAGGAAAGTGGTTATAGCAAGGCACTTCTTGTGACCAGGATGTGCAAATGAAGAGGAGGTAGACTGCGTGAATACTGGGAGGGTTGAGGTTGGAGAGAAACATAAGGCACTTTGAAGGAAAGACGTTTTATGGCAACTCCCTCAAGGGATAGACTACTCCTTGTGTCCTCAGTACCTAGTGTAAGGAACCCGGACCTCTGTTAACACAGAGTCTCAGCAATATGCAAGAAAGGCATCCTCCAGTCTCAGCACATAGGATCCTGAATATTCAAGAACCTCAGCACGCACTCAAAGCGTCCCACAGCCTGAGAGCAATACCCTTAGTATCCAGCATTCGACAGGCATGCTGCATTGTCCCAGCATGGCATGCTGCGCTGTCCTAACATGGCATACTGCATTGTTCTAACATGACATACTGCATTCCTCTAACATGGCATGCTGCATTGTTCTAACATGGCATGCTGCATAAGCTTAACGTCTACATCATCTATCACTGAGTTAACCAACAGTCTGCAGTCTTAAAGAGAAGCCTTGAACTTCTAAGATATTGAACCTATAATGACAGCATACTTCACTGTGACTATAGAGCCACACAACTTCATGGAACCTAAGATATATCGATAGAGTTTTTACTGTCTGAAATCTATGACTCCTGAAGTCTAAACTATCATACCTCAACACCTAGTGTTCCTGAAACACCCAGAATATCCTTCAGTCTAAAGGTTATACCTCAAACTCATGGCAACTGAAGATCATCTCAAGTACGTTGCTCCGATGGCATTCCCTTCCCCAACCTCAAATCCCGAAAAGGCAAAATTCCAAGAAATCTCTGCTCTTCCATCCTGTCGCTTAATATGTACATCAAAAATTCCTCTTACTATTACCGTCCTGCAGCACATCAACTGGTCATACATCATCAGGTCCTGTAATACTGGCCGACCCCATGTTCTTCAACAGGTAACCTCCTCATAATCCAATGGGGTTCTTCTATTTCTTGACTTCCCCAAGTACTGCCTTCGGCAAATAATGAGCCCCCACTCCCCTCCTTTCCATAAACCATCAGGTCACCACCTCCCCACGCAACCCTCACGGTACCACCACCATTAAGGAAACTATCCAGAACACAGTTCTACCCAATTTGGAGACTTGAGAACCAACATCGCCGGCATCCTGCAAGGGCTAAACGCTCACCCAGAACACCTAGCCTTTCCGGAATCCTAACAACAACAACAACCAACAACCTGACTTTTTGCGCGCGTAATTGTCCAGCCATCAGGGCACTTTTGTCCCGTCGTCTGCTCCGGGACAGCATCTGGTTTCCGCGTCCCTCACTCACTTCGCTGGCAGTTTAGTCGAAATTGGCCTGTAAATACCACTAAGTTCCGACTTATTTCACACACGTAACGACAATTGCAACGGGTTACCCTCAAAGTTTGACCGTTCCGCCTTATTTTCGTCTAAGAAATATCCCCCCTCCCCCCCTCACAGCCCCCCCTCCTCCTCCTCCTCCTCCTCCCCCTCCCCCTTCCCTCTTCTTTCCCCCCCCCCCCCCCCCCCCCCCGGGCCCTCCACTGCCCTCCACACCGAAAACATCCAAAAGATAATTCCTCTCCTTCAAAATATACAGACACACTCAGCCGCCATTACCACCCATAGCTTTAATATACCGGGAGGGACGCGATGATCTCCGGGGTGTTCATGAGTGCCATGTGCCCTCCTGCGACGTGGGCGAGACCCATGTTTGAGGCACAATATGGTGCCATACCCCAGGCACAGTATGGTGCCATACTCCAGGCACAGTATGGTGCCATACTCCAGGCACAGTATGGTGTCATGCCCGAAGTAGATTAAGGTACAGTCTCAGAAGTAGATTTTGGTGCCATATCCAATATGTCAAGTAGATGCTGAAGGCGTTATGCTACCACGACCTTTGGTAGATAATAGTAGCAAGCCTACGCTAGATTATAATACCATGCCTCAGGTACCCTCATGTAGATTATGCTACCATTTCTCACGTAAGTTATGGGTACCATGCCTCTGGTAGCCTATGGTATGGTACCATAGCCAAGAAAGACGATAAAGTCGAAAGATCGTAGATTCTGCTATGTTACACCAAACATATCATACAGCCTCGCATTTGGTGGGTTAACATGCTATCTATACCACGAGTATGATACAGTACCACATCAAGGGCAATCTAGAAACCTGCGCTCTCTCTTTGCAGCCTATAGTGCTCTCTAGTATACAGCCTGGGGGCTATGTCCCTATATTAGATACAAATCATTATACCATAACCTAGAGTGATGATCTAATCATCCATGTAAACCTATGTTCTATGATCTATGTAGACTATCATACCAAATATGTAAACTATGGTATAATATGTCTTATACACTGCGGTACGATATGTTTTGCAAAATCTATGGTGCTATGGTGTCATATGTTTAGTAAAAGCTATGGAACCATAACCATACATCTAATTGAGATTATGGCCCCATAGACTTCGAAGTGAAAAAGAGTAAGTTAATGAAGCCAGTTCGTACTAGAGTACACAACAGTGCAGAAAAGCAAACTATGATGGTATACACCAGGTAAACTCATGTCATAGCCCAGGGTAGAATATGACTACATTCTAAACTAATGCAGAGCAAATCTGGTTTACTCCATCAGTTTCTACCTTCATCGTTTTCACAGTTTCGTGTTTCTGAACGTTATGTTCCATTCAATTCCATCATTTCGACTCTTATGATATATATATATATATATATATATATTCTTGACAATATAAGTGTCACTGATGTTCACATTAATCTCGCAAAACTGTGTGAGTAGTTTAGCAATGCTGTGTTGGTTGAAGTAGCGTTGTGAGTGATTTCGTTCATCACATCTGTCTCTTAAGAATGACAGCACAGGTTGTCACGTAGATCCAGCAGTCCTTCGTGTCATGGGCTGTCACGTTTCCTTGACGTAATGAAAGTTTGCTGTCATGGAAGGCCATTTAATTGTCATAAGTTTGTTGTCATGGAAGGCCATTTAATTCTAATCGTCTCTGGTGTCGAAGATCCTCAAGTAGATGTTGCTAGTTACGAGGCTATTCTGGTAACCCTGGCGTCAAAAGCCTTCCACTCTTGTCTGGCAACGCTGGCGTTACGGACGAATTCACTGGTAACGCAGATGTCATCGGATGTCATATATTCTGGCAACAGTTTTGTCAAAGGTCGTTACAAGGGCTATTTGGTAACACTGGCGATGTAGGTAGGTAAGCAAGCGTGTCTGGTAACACTGCTTTCATGGCTGGTTAGGCAGAGTTGCCAAGTCACGCTCATCTGGCAATAATGCTGTCATGGGGAGTCATGCTTGTCTGGTAATAGTGACGTTATGGGTCATCACGCTTGTCTGAGAACACTGGCGTTAAAGGATCGCCCGTTTATCTGGTTACACTGGTGTCATTGCCTGTCTCCCTTGCCAGAGTGACACGTCACGGGAAGCCACGCTTGCTTGGCAACAGTGATGGCAAGGGTATATCTTGCTTGCCTGGCAACATGGCAGTCACACTTACATCGTAGCAGCGACGTAACAAATACATCCGTTACGTCAAGGGACATCAGCGTTACGGGCCGTCACGCTCATCTGGCAACAATGGCATCATGGGTAGTGACCGAACCCCTCACGTGGCAACACTGACACCTAAAACACCACTCCTCCTGTCTTGCAACACTGGCTTTGGAGAAGGATTCACACCCCTCTGGTAACACTGGCTTCGTAAGCAGTCGCGCTACCGTAACGCTCGCTCGCTCGCTCGCTCATCATGGCAACAGTGCTGTCACGCGGGTCTTGGCAGCGCATTTTGATCGGGTAAGTCAGCCACGTCCCACGGCGACGACGTCACGGATGTCACAACGGCTATTTGCATCAATGAGAGAGAGAGAGAGAGAGAGAGAGAGAGAGAGAGAGAGAGAGAGAGAGAGAGAGAGAGAGAGACGTGAGCGCTCGTCGCACTTGTCTCTCTCTCTCTCTCTCTCTCTCTCTCTCGTCTGGCAATACTGGCGTAATGGGTATTCACGCCCGTCTGGCAACACCGGCGTCACGGGGTAGCCACGCACGTCTGGCAACAATGGGAGGTCACAGGGCTTGTAAATCGAGGTCGCCACACAGTCAAGAGTGTCAAAGCGGGTCGAACTCCCTCAATGGGGAATCAATATCTTCCCACCTGCGAGCGATGAGGGGGAGGAGGGTTCGAATCCCCTCCCCCTCAGAGAGGGGAGAAGAAAAGGGTTTAGAAGTTGTGGGGAGAAGGAGGAGGAGGAGGAGGGGAGAAGGAGGAGGAGGAGGAGAAACAGGAGGGAAGAGGAAAAGAGAGAGGGTTGATAAACGGTAGAAAGGCGACGGGGGTTTGCAAAGGGGAAAGCGGGAAAGAAATGTGATGGATGGATGGTGGGTGGCGAGGCGGAAGGAAGGAGGAGGGAAGGAAGAAGAATGAGAGAGGAGAGGGATGGACGAGAGAGGAAGAAGAAGAAGCGAAGAGATAAGTCAGAGGGGGGATGAATGAGAGGGGAAGAGTGTACGGAAGAAGAGGAGTCAAACGATAGCATTTGTGAACGGGTCGAATCTTGAATGAGGAAAAGCATAAGAGAAGAGAGAGAGAGAGAGAGAGAAGTAAAGAGATTTGAGAAGATAACAGATAAAGATGAAGATAAGGAACGAACAGGAAGGGAGAATGGAAAAACCAGGGACAAGAAGAAGAGGAAGTAGATAAAGAAGGAATTACGCAGAATGGATACGAGAATGGAGCCGAGGAGAGAGGGTGAATGAGGCAATGTAAATAAGGAGAGCTCGAGGTAATGAGAGAAGAGAGCACCAACGAAGGCTGGAAGAGAGAGAGAGAGAGAGAGAGAGAGAGAGAGAGAGAGAGAGAGAGAGAGAGAGAGAGAGAGAGAGAGAGAGAGAGAGGAGAATGTGTGAGAGGACAGAAAGCATAAAATAAAGAAAGTGAGTGAGGAAATGGAGTTAAGAAGGTAGGTAGGTAGGTAGGTAGGTAGGTAGAGAGAGAGAGAGAGAGAGAGAGAGAGAGAGAGAGAGAGAGAGAGAGAGAGAGAGAGAGAGAGAGAGAGAGAAGGTAGATTGAAGAAGATAAGTTGGACAGTGGAGGTAGATTATTTCAGGACGAGGCGAAGGAGTAGATAAAACACAACTAGGAGGTAGGAGAGTAGGAACTATGAGAGTGAAGAAGAGAATAAGTACACATAGTTCTGAGGGACAAGAGGAGAGTACGTGGGGAAGAGGTGGGGAATATGAGAGAGTGGAGGAGCGAGTAATGAGAGGAAGGAGGAGGAAGAAGAGGAGTTGTAATGGGAGGGGGAGGAGATGGGAGAGAGATGTGGTAATGATGGGGACGAGTATGGGATGGTGAAGGAGGTGTGTGAGAGAGAGCAAGGAAGAGGTGTTGGAAGAGGAGGGTTAGGGGAGTGAGCTACGTGGAGGAGGAAGGGAGTGCTGGGTGTGGGAGTGAGTGTGTGTGTGTGTGTGTGTGTGTGTGTGTGTGTGTGTGTGTGTGTGTGTGTGTGTGTGTGTTGGAGGGGGAGAAGGGGGAGTAGAACCGTTAACTCCCGCGGCAAGACGACTTAATGCCAAGTTAACCTGTTCCGAGAGAGAGAGAGAGAGAGAGAGAGAGAGAGAGAGAGAGAGAGAGAGAGAGAGAGAGAGAGAGAGAGAGAGAGAGAACTCCTCCCCTCCCCCCCCAAAAAAAGGCCCCCGTCCACAAACTTCTCTTTTCCCATTAATCTTCTCACACGGGAGAGAAGAAGAAGAAGAAGAAGAAGAAGAAGAAGAAGAAGAAAGAAGAAGAAAGAAGAAGAAAGAAGAAGAAAGAAGAAAGAAGAAGGAAGAAGAAAGAAGAAAGAAGAAAGAAGAAAGAAGAAGAAAGAAGAAAGAAGAAGAAGAAGAAGAAGAAGAAGAAGAAGGAGAAGAAAGAAGAAGAAGAAAAAGAAGAAGAAGAAGAAGAAGAAGAAGAAGAAGAAGAAGAAGAAGAAGACCGATCCGGCAAATTGTCTTTATGAGCTTTTAAAGACTCGACGTGACAAATAGGTCAGCACATTCACGCTAATGGCCATTCCCAACACAAGTGTTGATGGTAATGATGTAACTACCGCTTGCTACTCACAGGTCCGTAGTTGTTACGGGGCCCATTACAATCCTTCGTGGGCACTCGTTTCTTCCGGCTATTAACATGGAGAGCAGTTTTTTTTCTTTAGGGGGGGGTGGTTGGGAGTTTGGCTGGGGGGAGGGAGGAAAGGCTATGAGATGTGGTGGGTTGGGGGAGTTTGGGGTGGAGGTGTTGGGGTGGGTGTGTGTGGGGGTGAGGAAAGTGGGGGAGGGGAGATGTTGTTGGGGGAGAGGGGTGGGAGGGAAGGGGTAGGGAGCTTAGGGAGTTTGTTTTAATGGGGGGGGGTGGGTGTCAGGGTGGCTAGAAGAGGAGAGGGAGGAAATGAGAGAGAGAGAGAGAGAGAGAGAGAGAGAGAGAGAGAGAGAGAGAGAGAGAGAGAGAGAGAGAGAGAGAGAGAGAGAGAGAGTATGTAGGAGAAAGATAATCAGGTGTGGAAGATGAAGGAGAGAGAGAGAGAGAGAGAGAGAGAGAGAGAGAGAGAGAGAGAGAGAGAGAGAGAGAGAGAGAGAGAGAGAGAGCTGGCTCCTCCTATTCTCCAACGCCAGTGCCAAGAGCGCGCCACGTGGGCCCAGGGTCGAGGATGAGAACGCAAACTTTCGGACCCCCGAGTTTTTTTTTTTTGTTTTTAAATAATTAACGTCAGCAAATGGACTGCGGGTTGGGAGCTTCTTAAAAAAAAAAAAGGAGAACAGAGAGAGAGAGAGAGAGAAGAAACTTGGACGAGCAGCGCTTGTGCGCACCTAATGCGTTGGTGGATGCGCAAGTGCGTTCAACCCTGCTATAGCGAAAACGCTGATGTCCCACAGAACACTTCTTAACGAGCGAGAAAATCCAGTTAAGGCGGTGATCTGGCTGTTTAGATAAAAAACACCTCCTGATATTTGAATGGCTGTTAATGTGTGTGTGTGTGTGTGTGTGTGTGTGTGTGTGTGTAATTACATATCTTTTTATTCCTATCTGTACTGCACGTGGAGGGAGTATATATATATATATATATATATATATATATATATATATATATATATATATATATATATATATATATATATATATATATATATATATATACACACACACGTGTGATGTGTATACGTAATCATGTATGAATGTATAAATGTTCACACATATACCACCACGTATGTACATGTGAATAAGAAGCAACCCTCCAGATGTGTGTGTGTGTGTATGTGTGTGTGTGTGTGTGTGTGTGTGTGTGTGTGTGTGTATGTGTGTGTGTGTGTGTGTGTGTGTGTGTGTGTGTGTGTGTGTGTGTGTGTGAGATGACGAAGCAGGTTCGATCGACCATCAGCGTAACTGGTGAGCCATTGAAGTGGACGGCCAATGACCCGCCCAAAGTCGCGAACCATTCTTCCCAGCGGGTCTGTGTGTGTGTGTGTGTGTGTGTGCGCAATCATACATGTGTTGCTTCTCTGGCACCAGAATGCCTCGGGGTTCCTCCCACACTCCCACGACATATGGTGGGTCCATGTAATGCTATAGTACTTTGAAGGGGAGGAGGAGGATTGAATCTACAGTGCTATGATGATTGTAGAGTTTACATAGTGTTAGAATGCTTCGTGAGGTCGATAGAGTGTTAGAATGATAGTGGTGTATCATTTAGTACTATAAATGCTCGTGGTTTCCCCTCCTCATACTGCTAGGATGCTTGTCGTGCTTATACAGTTATACTATAATGCTTGTGGTGTCTAATTAGTACCATAGTACCTTTGTGGCCTCCATATATTGCTTCTCAAGAACCTGCAAAAGCAGGTGTTGAATATTATGCCCAGCAACATATTCTATTAGTCGCGGATGCGTGAGGAACCTTTGCACATGCATATTTTGGAAGAGAATGTGAGGTAGAAATACGTGATCAATAAGACGGAAGATGAAAACAAGGGACAAAGACATGATTCGGGAAATATAAGCCACGGAAGTAAGATAGATTCGCGACCGCGATTTTATGGGTCTGTATAAACGGGAGACTTTGAGAGCCGTGTGTGTGTGTGTGTGTGTGTGTGTGTGTGTGTGTGTCCACGTTGAATACAACACAGTGGGTTTCCAATTGTGTCTCTCTCTGTCTCTTCCCCCTTCCCTCATCTCTCTCTCTCTCTCTCTCTCTCTCTCTCTCTCTCTCTCTCTCTCTCTCTCTCTCTCTCTCTCTCTCTCTCTCAAGTGTGTGTATCCATGGCAGGTGTTCCTTTTGTGCGAGACGACCAACCCGCCACAACTGTGGATACGTCTATTATCTCCCACGGCAACACGGAAAAGAGTCGATCAGACCGTAAATCAACCAGACATATACCACACACACCAGACATATACCACACACACCAGACATATACCACAACACACCAGGCACATACCACACACACCAGACACATATCACACACACCAGACACATACCACACACACCAGACACATACCAAACACGCCAGACACATACCACACACACCAGACACATACCACACACCACCAGACATATACCACACACACCAGACACATACCACACACACCAGACATATACCACACACACCAGACACATATCACACACACCAGACACATACCACACACACCAGACACATACCAAACACGCCAGACACATACCACACACCCCAGACACATACCACAACACACCAGGCACATACACACCAGACACATATCACACACACCAGACACATACCACACACACCAGACACATACCACACACACCAGACATATACCACACACACCAGACATATACCACAACACACCAGGCACATACCACACACACCAAACATATACCACACACACCAGTCATATACCACAAACTGGTCATGTAGCAGAATACAATGACGAATTAGATTTCCCAATCTCTAAGTAATTCCTCCAATTATTCAGTATGTCTTCTGTCCCCAAAAAAATTAAAAAAAAATAAAAAATATTCCGTTAGATAATCCTCAACACGAGGAAAAGAATATAAAAGAAAAAGGAGAAATGAAAGAGAAGAGGAATACGAAGACCATAAATTGGTGTAAACGAGTCATTCTACTCGTTTATGGTGAGATAAACATTTTTACATATGCATGGCGAGTGAAGTTTAATGTCTTGAGGGGGGGCGATCGAATGGGGTCCCGAGCAACGCCACAATTGCATTCGTTCGTCCGAAATGGCTTCTGAAGGGGAAGGAATGACATGTGTAACATACCAACTGCATTCCTTACGGCTCGAATGCAATCTTTTGAGACTATTAACAGAAATAGACGTCTTTATATATATATATATATATATATATATATATATATATATATATATATATATATATATATATATATATATATATATATATTCCTAAGAGTCCTGCCCTTCATAAACGTGACCATTTACTATCCTCCTACAAAATTCTGGCTGGGAATTACAGCTCCCAGGTCAAGTTGGCGTCAGTGTTTTCGTGTGTGAGTGAGGGAACATAACACCCACTGTCTGTCCCCTGACCTGTGAAATACCTTTCTTTCTCTTACTATATTACGTAAACTTAAGTTTTGAGCAGCAACAACACACAGAAACATACACACACACACACACACACACACACACACACACACACATATGTATATATATATATATATATATATATATATATATATATATATATATATATATATATATATATATATATATACACACACACAAGTAAACTCGCTGGGATTATAAACACAAGCTCCTAGCTAGAAGAATCCCAAGCTTGAAATACAGCCAAAAGCTTGAAGCTTCTGTGTTTATCTTTCTAGCGAGTTTACTCATACATACATACATATATATATATATATATATATATATATATATATATATATATATATATATATATATATATATATATATTCAGGAAGGACCCACTCGCCTCTAGTTTACTGGGGGATGAGGGGAGACTTAGATAGGCCAGCAAGAAGGCCACTGCTACTGGAGCTACTTCGCCCGTCCGTAGTATTCAAGAATTTCTCGAAGCCTGCGCTGTTAATTTCCTGAACAGCCTTTGTGTTAAATGTTGCGAGGGACTAGCACGACCTGCCGCCCAGACTGCCCCTTCCGGGATCCTTCTAAAAGCCCCAATGACCGTAATAATGAGAGTAATTAAGGAACTACTGCCGTGGCGCAGAGCATAATTCGTCCGTGTTCGGATAAACGAGATTTTGGAATGGTGAGCGGTCGGATAAACGGGAAACTTTTCATAAGCAGAGTGTCTCATATGGCAATGGCAATTAGCAGATGTTCTCATTAACCTGAATGTGAAATTAAGGGCTGGGGTGGGGTGGGGGTGTTTCGAATTAACGAGGGTGTATGTAATCGGATGTTCGGGGAAACGGTGTTTCCCTAAGGTGTATAGAGTACATGAATAAAACTTGGGAAATTATTGGTGAAAGAAAAAAAAAAAAAAAGGTATATGGTTCCTTCTTTCATCAGCTTTGAATGGCAGGTTAACATAATTTCACACACACACACACACACACACACACACACGCACACACGCAGAGAAAATTTGGATTGTACAGATGGAACTGTATGGTAAACGTCAAACCAAAACAATTCTGCTTCGCAGCAGCTCCGAACGGCTATCAAATCGTTCGACAAATATTTCGATACGCGCTTGATAATTGATAAATGAAAAGTACGTACGTGGCATGTCCGATTGACCAGCCTCGTAATGTGCAATGTTTTCTGAGTACAAAGATAACACAGCATGAAAATGGGACGAGCTGAACGATCCTCTGCAGCGAATGAAACGTTCAGAAAAATGATTCGAACTCTGCCTTTGACTTCCTTAAGTTCGACCTTTCGAATGAGTGAGACATTTATCCTTCGCTTGACTTCTAGGTTGGGTCCTCTTAGGAAATACATAAGGAAGACAGATAACTGAAGACCTCATGGTGGACAAAGAGGTTATAAGCTGCAGTACATGGGCGAATATGGGAAATTTAGATAACAGAAAATCTCTTAATCTGTGACGGGGTTATATGCTGGAGGAAAGTACTGGGGAATACATGGGAGAACCAGATAACAAAATTGGATGGTCTGTGACGAGGTCATCTGTTGAACAACAGTACATGGGAGCCCATGGGGATAGCCAGATAATAGAAGACCTGATGGTCTATGTGCTAGAGTACAGTACAAGTACCCTAAGTTTATAATGTCTATAGACAGAAAGATGGTCAGTAAAATTGAATTCCCTTTCTCTATTTTTGGAATCATTAGATTCTTCCCCAGAGTGAAGGACCCTTTTATTTTGATCCTTTTTTTTTCCCCACCCTCTCTTACCTGACGGGTATCTCCCTCTTTTTGCTCCGTCTACCAAAAACCTGTCTGAGGCCACTAAATCCAGATCCATCATTGGTGTTCTGTGGGCTTATAAACCGGACCCTGAGACTCAATCATTCCTCCACTTGCACAATAGATCTCCTTCTGAGAGATAATTAGTGTAGCATTTTAGATCAGGCTTTGTGTTTTTTTCTTCTTAAGGTGTGATGATATCTTAAGGGGAACGAGTCCAGATAGAGGACGATTTAGGAAGGACGTGTTGTGAGACTTAACCTTAGAAAAAAGGAAAAATAGTAAGGTATGCAAGAGGCGTTTTGCATGAGCGATATATATATATATATATATATATATATATATATATATATATATATATATATATATATATATATATCCCAGAACCTCCCCAACACCGCTGTTACGATTATTCCCTATCTGTAATTGCTATTACCACTGCATACCAACGGTCACCACCATTACCACGACCATTAGCATAACCAGCTAAGCTCAGCCACCACCACCAGGTAGCACGACCTCTATAAGTGCAACTAACCCCACCACATCTACCACGACTACCACGATTGCTGTCACAGCTTGGGACTAATTCCTCCTACCACCATTAAGACCATTAGTGTCACCAGAAACACCATTAATGCCCTATCAACGCACGGGCGACCATTAGAACGACCATTTTGATCATCATATACGCCTCGCTAATTTCTCTTTTTTTCCTCTCTCTCTCTCTCTCTCTCTCTCTCTCTCTCTCTCTCTCTCTCTCTCTCTCTCTCTCTCTCTCTCTCTCTCTTTCTTTTTTTCTCTCTCTAACGTCAGAACAAAGACTGAGAATGCGTCGCGGGGCTCGAACAAGGAGGCTATAAATTCGGAAGAAGCTTAAACCTTTAAAAGACGCCACGAAGATTTATTATGCTAAACTAAGAGGTTCGGGAAGAAATGAAAAACTAAAAGAATATGGATTTAAAGACGAGTGTTTTGTAATTTTTTTTCTAAGAATAAATCTGACGAAAGAATGATTTAGAATTCTTTAGAAAAATAAGAGGTAAAGGTTGTTACAGCCGTAGCAAAATGATTTGATTTTTGGACATAAAAATTCATAATGCATTTTTCATGTTACCTTTTAAATTCCTTGTTTTCCCAGATATATATATATATATATATATATATATATATATATATATATATATATATATGTATATGAGAGAGAGAGAGAGAGAGAGAGAGAGAGAGAGAGAGAGAGAGAGAGAGAGAGAGAGAGAGAGAGAGAGAGAGAGAGAGAGAGAGAGGGAGAGAGAGAGAGAGAGAGAGAGAGAGAGAGAGAGAGAGAGAGAGAGAGAGAGAGAGAGAGAGAGAGAGAGTTGGGGGGGGGGGGTTCCTGGCTTTCCACAGTCTACGGGTTATAACTGTCTTGTCTCAAATGAAAATAAGATCCTATAACGCACCAGGCAAGTAAAGTGGTATAACTGACATTACACCACTGAAAAGAATGTTGTCCTATTCCCCATTTCATTAATTTCAGTTCTGAAACTAACGACCAACATTTTGGTTCATTCCCATCCATCTTCTACACATGTTTCGGTTTGATGTACGAAGCGTTGGTGACTGACAATATCCCTATGGCAATATATCACTTATTTTTTTATCTATTCACTTATTGATTCCAGTTCTTATTCCTTTGTTCCACCTCATCATGGACAAGGTTTTAAATCTCACGTGTCCTTATATATATATACTCATATCCTCCAAGTCCATTTTTCAAACCTATTGATTTCAGTTGACTGCGTCTATATTATTCACCTCCACCCTTTCCCCTACCCTCACTCCCTTAACACACGCCTTCCTCCCTCTCATTTAAATCTTCCATATGTCTCCCTCTTCCTTACGCGCGCGTCACTCACAGCTTTTGGCTGCACCTCATCTCGTAGTTGGGTCGTTAATGTCGTGTCCCTTCACTCCTCTTCTTACCTCGTCTCCCCCTCGAAACTGTCTGTCTGTCATTCTATCTATCTGTCCATGCATCTGTCTATGACTTCACCCCTCGAGGTTCATGTCAAAGGACCACGTCATCCTAAGCCAAAGGGGGAGCTCAAGGGCAACTCCCTCTTCCGCAAGGTTTCATATGAACTCGTTTCAGTGAAACCTCAAAGACTTTTGAGTCGAAGAGAACCTTACTGAGTCGTGGTCCAGATGGTTACTCCCTCCCTGCCTCCTTCCAGTGCTGACGTGCTCCAGCATAGTCATGGTTCGTTTTGGCGTTTCTCTTTTTTTTTTTTTCTTCGAAGCATCGAAGTACATCTAATCTGAAGCAGAACGGCATACAGGTACACTGAACTCCCAGTATACAGTGTATGATACTTGTTTAAGAAGGGCTTTTGCCACGTCACAGTTGCTTTCTCTCTTTATGTCTTTCCTTTCCCTCTCTCTCTCTCTCTCTCTCTCTCTCTCTCTCTCTCTCTCTCTCTCTTTCTCTCTCTCTCTCTCTCTCTCTCTCTCTCTCTCTCTCTCTCTCTCTCTCTCTCAGGTGATTAATGTTCGCGCGAGCAGGTCTTTTGCCAGGTCATATTACCAGGACTAGGAAGGTCATCTACCACTCCTTGTTTCCTTCATGTACCATCTGAGAATTAAGTAAGGTGGCGCAAAGATATCTTATAAGGGCTATGGCGAAAACCATTTTGCCATATGAAGAAACCGTGCGAAATAGAAAGGCAAAAGTTCCATGCATAAGTAATATCGTGCATTTTATTAGTGTTGAATTCCGCCAATATTGGTATTAGAATTGAAGTAAACTGTTAAGTATTACTTATATTCGTGGAGAAAGACTATCAAATTGTTAATTGCTACTTACATTCGTGTTAGAATACTAGTATATTGTTAGACTTTACTTATAGTGGTGTTAAAAGAATAATAAACTTTGAATTATTACTGATATTTGTATTGGAAGACGAGTAAATTGTTAAATATTACTTATATTCGTGTTAGATGACTAGTAAACTGTCAAGTATTATTTATATTCGTGTTTAGAAGACAGGTAACCTGATAAGTACTACTTATATTTGTGTTAGAAGAAGAACAAATCTTAAAGGATTACTTTATTCCTGTTACAAGGCTGGTAAACTTTTAACCATAATCTAAATTCTTGTTAGAAGCCCAGTAAGCTTAAGTATCACTTACATAAAGCAGCTTTGCCTTCCCTTTACATTCGTTCTCTCTAATCGGGTTTTCGTAATGTCGTGTTCTTCTTAAACTTTAGACCTTGGGCCATCTTACTTCAGTTCTTGGTGCTGCCCTTGGCTGGGTCCTTATCCTCTCCCTCTTACATCCAGACGACTTCCTCGCCACCTGTGCACCTTGCCTATCCCTTAAATAGACGGGTCCGCGCAGATCTCAAGGCCCATTCCTTCACGAAGCCATCATATGTCATATATGATTTGTGAGTGTGAGTGTGAGTGTGTGTGTGTGTGTGTGTGTGTGTGTGTGTGTGTGTGTGTGTTTGCACAAGTATACTTTGCATTCTATTCCTCTAAGAGGAATGCAAAAGAAAAAAGTCTCTTCTGTGTTTTTCGAAACAGAATATCAAACAAAATGCCCTTTCTGTATTTTTCCTCCAGAGAGAATGACAAATGCACGAGAAAAAAGAGCGAGAAATCCCTGTCAAAAAGTGCTTTAAAAACAATGCCCACGAGTCAAAGAAGCTTTTATAGCTCTTAAACATATAAAAAAGGGCAGCCAACTGCATTACCCCAATCTTCTTAGCATAAAAACAACGGGAATCGATTTACACACACATAAAAGGCCCAATTAAGGCTTTTTTTCTCCCCCTAAAGTCAACCATTTAAAGACTGAGTTAGCACTTCCATTTGAATTCACTCTGTATTGACTCGACTGAGGAAAACACTATAGTAAGACGTTTTGGATTTTACCATCAGGTGTCGTGTGGAATTTAAGTCAGACACCGTGTCCAAGGCCGGCTATGTATGTAAGATTCCTCGACCATAAGACCAAACATTAATCTAGTGCTCCACTTTACACGCAGACATCGTGCGCACAAGGCTCATATCCTCGTCCGAATTAATGATCGACGGGCCTTTAAGGCATCGAGGCTTATTACAGAAAGAAAACGCCTCACTACGTTAACAGAGATGTATAAGTACGAGGACGAGGTGTGTGCCATGGGACTCCTTACGCCGCCCGTTGCAGGAATATTACTGTAGGATCTGGGTACAGTATAGAGTGAGTGGTGTGGGGCTGGATACAGAATACAGTGGGTGGTCGGGCCTGGATACAGTACATAGTGGGTGATGAGGCCTGGATACAGTACACAGTGGGTGGTGGAACGTGGATATAGTATCCACTGGGTCGTGAAACCTGAATGCATTATGCAATAGGGTGTGGAACCTGAATACATTATACAATGGGCGCTAGGGCTTTGCTTTAGGTGTAAATGTCTTTCCTGTTAGATCTCTCTCATATATATATATATATATATATATATATATACATATATATATATACATATATATATATATATATATATATATATATATATATATATATATATATATATATATATATATATATATATATAAGAAAAATCGTAACAAATACTACTCTTGGAATACACAATAACCCGAAAAGCCGAGCGCAAAGAGAGAGACAGTGAGAAAAAAAAAAAAATGAAAAGAAAAACAAAAGAGACTCGAATCCATGTTATCAGAACAGACGTCGGGTAAGAGGGACGAGATAACTATCTTATCCAACGTCTTTAGTTTATTGCTGGGGTGGGGGATGTGGCGGGGGAAGGGGAAACCCCCAACAAATGAACGAACACAGGCGCGTGGTGGTGGTGGTGTGAGGGAGGGGAAGGGGAAGAGGGAGGAGGAAGGGGGGGAAATGTTGCAGTATTGGAGTTTGGAGCATTCTGCAGCGCAGGAATTTAGTGCATACTAGGTAACAGAAGTTTTGGGCTGTTTTGTAAAATATTAATATTGGATACGGTAGCATAACTGAAAATGAGATTTGCTTGAATATTTGTACATGTGGGAACCACCACTGCCGCGCGGAATATATATATATATATATATATATATATATATATATATATATATATATATATATATATATATATATATATATATATATATGAGAAAAATAGAAAAGCTATTATAAGTGAGATGGATGAAGGAGCAAAGAGAAAGGGAGATACATAGATTTGGAGACTGGGATGAAAAAAAATCACTTTAGTTCCACCTTCTAATTTCTAAGTCAAAGATAGACTGATATAGAAATTCACTTGCGATGTTACACAATACATATATTTCCTCTATCATTTCTAAGCTGAAGCACAGATAAGTGTTATCAGCTGAGCAAACCAAAACCACAGATACTTAACCCCACAAGTAACAAGAGATATAAACTACGTGGATATGAACAGCAGACAGAGATAGATATCTGAGCCTGTAAGGGTTGGCAGACTTGGAATATCTTGCAGGAATTTCGTTCTTAGTGTTTGGCTACTTTATCTCCCTCTTCCTGGCGCTCTTCAGATACGTGTATATATACAAGAGAGAGACTGAGTTAGTAAGCAACTGGGAACGCTTGTGTGTTTAGCTCAAACAATAACATGGTAAATGTCTATGCAGCTCCTCATAACGACATCGGGATCCTGAAATATTTTAAAGTCTTTACGTTCCAAGGGAAGCCACAGACATTTCTATTTCGTTCTATAAAAGTCTTTTACTGTCATCCAAGTTTAGCTAACAAAGCTGTAAGTTCTTAAGTCCTTATGTCATCGTGGAAGAATATATATGTGTGTGTGTGTGTGTGTGTGTGTGTGTGTGTGTGTGTGTGTGTGTGTGTGGGCGAGGCATGAAGACAAAATCAGATGTCGAACTGACGTGACCAAACATATTTAGAAACGTCTCTTTCTCTTGCCCGAAGCCCAGACAAACGCGTACCTAAAGGCATGTATCAACAGAAAGACAGACAGACAGACAGATACTCACACACAAGCATGCACACAAGCACACATAAAAACACCAATAAACTCTCCCTAAGACGAGGCGAAGTCTCACTTCGCTCATCTAATCTCTCGTTAAACACACAGGATTTAACAACAAGTGGACAATCTTCTCGCTCATTCCAAGTCAACGCATTGTCATTCAGTGCCTGTTAACACTACTTAACGCTGATGGTGTGTAATTACCTCAGCTGTACCTTGAGAATTATAAAAAGGGCCCTCCGGTGAAGCAGGGGATAGGCGTAATCACTGATATACGACCTTGAAAACTGATATGAGGTCTTCGAGTGACTCTAGTATACGAAGGAATGGGAAGGGAAACACTGAGGATTGAGCACTAGGGTACATAGACGCGCTATTTAGTGTAGCTTGGGCAGCCGCGGGACATTCGTAATCATCGCAGAGTCGCGCATCTGTAGCTCTGAAGGCAACGGGTGTTGAATGTGATGAGGGTACGCGGAGCTGCGTGGTGATGAAGCGGGACTTCGTCAGGAACCAGAAGGCTGATGGACCATGGACCTCTGAGTGTAAACCCAGCTCTCTGGTTTTCACTCAACCTTCGTCAGTAGGAAGAAGAAATCAAAGGCTCCTAAAGGCCTTGAGGAACTCTGACGTCGAGAAAGTAAAGGCTTCTAGCCCTAGAAGGGGGTTTACAGGAATCCTTTCAATGATTTAGCCCTCTTCAGTAGTAGAAAGAGAGAGCAACAGACAGACTTTAAATCCCCTTATCCTTCTTCAGTAGTCCTTCGTCAGTAGCATCGAAACGAACACTGGGCGATAGAAAAGAGAACTCGAATCCTCCGTGCCAATATAAGAAAGAAAATCCATTAAACATATAAACTCTGTCGAAAAAAAGACGATTTGCCTCTCACAGCCAGCGAAAGGTGACTGTAAAATTCAAAGACTTCTTTCTCTTCGGGAGGCTTTCATCCAACCCTGAGAATCACCAGGAGCTAACAGTGCGGAACTCTTATTGATAATGCAGTTAGCATGTGTTACGCTGCAGTTAACATGTTTGCCCTGTGATTAAAGCACAACAAGGGATGCGTGGTCGCACGAACACCACTGTTTAGGCCTACTCAACACACACACACACACACACACACACACACACACACACACACACAAGAGCATATCCATAAATAATGACAGATACACAGACTCACATGTAACAGTCTGCCTCTCTTTCTAAGGGAGTTCATTTGATGAATACCAATGAACTATAGCAAAGAAAAAAAAAAGGAGACTTCAGGTAAAGCATACATACATACATACATACATACCTACATACATACATGCATACATACATACTAGTATTCTGTCTTTGTTTACTTTTAAACCCGTGCAAACGCTGTTACATCACTCAGCCAGGCTATAAAGCACATAAAGAACAGAAAAGAAAAGATCAATTTCAAGAAAGTAGGTTCCCGAAACCATAAATTACCCAAGGTGAGAATTACACATGATACGACCCTACCTCGAGTATTACTTTAAGGCTAAACTCAAGGTTAACCTTAAGGTTTCATTTCCTACACCTCGAGGGCTCCACGTGGGCGCAAATATTGACAAACTACCGAGAACTAGTCCGTTAAATCCGGATTGCTGCCGTGGCCGATTCAATGGGTAGTTGGGGAGGTAATTGTCTTCCTGAGGTCTTTCAGCTTCCGTTCATCTAGATGGGGGAGAGAGACAGAGGGGAGGAGGAGATAATCAAGGGAGGAGAGGGAGGAGGGGATGGTAAGAGTGACTTACCTTCCCCCCCACCCCTTAACCCCCGAGTCTTTTTTTTTGAAATAAATTGCATGTTTGCTTTTGAATGATACATCCGCCATGGATGATGTAGATGGCTAGTTGCTCGCTTCATAGTCGAGAGAGAGAGAGAGAGAGAGAGAGAGAGAGAGAGAGAGAGAGAGAGAGAGAGAGAGAGAGAGAGAGAGAGAGAGAGTGTGCATAGCAACATGTATATGAAGGGGAACAGATAAGTAGTTTATTGACATACTTACCGAACTAATTCAACCCAGCTATATATATATATATATATATATATATATATATATATATATATATATATATATATATATATATATATATATGTGTGTGTATAAAACAATTTGTCTACCAACTTTCCCATCATAAGGCACAGCATGTCATACAAATACGCACTGCAGTCAAAGAAAGAAAAAAACCACGCAACTGAACATAAAGCATAATTCCCCCACCATCCAATATTTAACCACACGGAGCCTTACAAGCAGTGAGAGCATGTATGGCCTTAGCACTACCGTCGTGAACACCTGAAGAAGGAGTTCCACTGTTTGTTGTAACTTGACGTCGATGGTCTTCATAACCCTGACAGTCGACTGACTCAAAGCCCACAGAGGACTAGTCAACACGCAAGAGTTCCAGTACAATGAAGTATAACCTTGGCTTTAGTATGTCTCTTGGTGAATAAGCCCAGAACTCGAATCGATATCCAATGACTCATGTCCATTGGGAGGCAATACCCTACGACCTCTGGGGGTGAGATTTCACCCACAAATCGAATCAAATGATTGCTTAGGATCTGCCATCATCCTCACCCCTGGATCACGATCGACCAGAGTTTAAGAAATATATGTTGATCTACGCTCAGGGATGCATCGGGACATCACGTGATACAAAGACGTTTCGAAGGTTTCATTCCGTGTACAACGCTGCTTCACTCGGTTCAAACTCACCAAAGATTCGCAACCCAGGAAAGTTTAACTTGTTTAGCTGCTTTGGGAACAAAGATGAGCAGGTTTTGAGAAGGGATATATCATTCACAGTGGCTTTTGAGAAAGGAGATATCACTCACAATGAGTTTAAGAACATGGAAATAAGGTCTACATCGATTGGAATCATTGGCTTAGCTGATATGAAAAAGATTCATATATAATCGATTACAAAAGAAAAAGATATAGTTTCTTAACAGCGACAAAAGGAATCCAGTATGATCTTTATCATTGCATGGCATCATTGCACTGGCTTCTAATTCTTTCATGTGTAAAGAAAAAAAATAAACTGCCTTATAGTTTACATTAGATTTCTTTTTCATATGTTAATTAGGTATAATTACAAATTTCTTTATCACACTTGGCATACGATGCCTCACTGAGGGAAATAATGGGACACAGACTCTCGCCTTAGGTATGCCAAAGAAGGCTCACAGAAAACGTATTCTGGTATTTGTCTTTTATCCTCGAAACTATACGCAAGTATGGAACTTCAGAGGCTGCAGGAATACCTTTCGTAAGCTGATGGTTTGGTAGGTTGCATCACTTGCTTGGGGTTACCATTGGGACGGGAATCTCCAACACCAAGGACTAGGCAAGAAATCTTACGAAGACATCGAATACAAAGGGAATATAAGCAGCTAACAGCCCTCCGAGGTCCTTTTCCAGGCTGCCTGTGACAGTGGAAGAATTCAGAGGCATAGAGTAGGTCTTATGTCACCATCAGATCAAGACCACAAAGCTCTGACGAACACCACAAAAGACGAAAAGCCATCACTACTTTCAATTGAGATCGACTGTTCAACTGCCTGGGTAAGACCCCAGAGAGACCGACTAAGACCACATCTCTGACGAAGACCTAAAACCAGAACCTGCCTAAGACCATATCTACCTCTGTGGTTTATTATCTACCAAGACCCAAGGCTGGTCAAGAGACCACAAACAAAGACTATTGGGATTATCACAACCTAAAACAACCATCAACTCACGAGGGCCACCGTTAGATTGAATATAAAGATAACAAAACGACCACTGTTTGATTAAATAACTTTAACATCTAGGTACAGATCACCATCTGAGCAAGACCCCCAACACCAAGACCATCTGCCTAAGACCAGCCAGGTGGTATCCAAGCCAGGTGGTCCCCAGCAAAGTATCTGGAGCAGAACAAAGTTATGATAATTCATGCCCAGCTGGTCTTCCTGCAGGAGTTTATAATTTCCTTTAGTGGTGGTCTCAGAAGAAAATGATAAAAAGAAATAATGATGAACAAAGGAAGAAGAAGAAGAAGAAAAGAAGAAGAAGAAAAGAAGAAGAAGAAGAAGAAGAAGAAGAAGAAGAAGAAGAAGAAGAAGAAGAAGAAGATGGAGAGAAAGAGATAAAGAAATAAGAGAAAAAGAAATAGTATCACAATTCCCAGTGACGTAGAAGATATTCCTGGCATTTTATTCGCCACATTTAGTAATCAAGTTGTAATCAGCACCTACTTATCTGGTAATTAGCGCTGAATAGATTAATTAACCAGGCATGAGTGGCATGCGATGGGCTAGATCTGACGAGAGGGCGTCGCTGGCCTCATTCATACGAGTATTTACTATCAGAATATCAACATTTATTTGATACGTCCATATTACAGGAGCGATATTTGCAATACTCATGAATAGCAATTGACACACGAGGTGTTCTGCTGTCTTTTCTTTCTCCTCCTCCTCCTCCTCCCGTCGTTCCTTCAGTCTTTCTTTTTGTTCTCCCTCTACTCCAATGTCTCTTCTTTCTCTTCTTCCTTCTTACCTCTATTTTGCTCTCTCCGTCTTCTTTTGCCTTCTTCTTCCTTCCTCCTTCTCTCTTTCCTTTTTTTCTTTTCCGTTTCTTCTTTTCTTCTCCATCCTCTTCCTCTATATCTACCACCTCCTCCTCCTTCCTCCCTCCTATATCCCTTCCTCCAATACACAAGCATCCCTGTCTTCTGACTTGTTCCTGTGTCAACCACCGCCCCCTTAACCGCTCCTTCAAAATACAGAGAAGCGAGCTCGCTAAGTACCCACGCTAATATTTAAGCGGTATTTCCCGTACCCGAAATTAAGAGCCTGTTCCTTGAGCGCTACTCTGGATAAATCGTATATTCCTGGTCGCTTTTCTGAACGGCTCTGGCATTCCATATTAAACCGGTGGTATAAATAGGGCCACTCGCTCTGGTGAGGACGGGTATTTCTGTGTTGCGGACTGAGCTATGGAGGGAAGGTTATAACGCAATAGTAGTAGTAGTAGTAGTAATAGTAGCAATAGCAGTAGTAGCAGCAGTAGTAGTAAAGTGGGTGTGTTGTTGGATGAGGGTAGGGGTGTAGTTGTGAGTTGGTTTATTGAGTTTGTTACATAAAAGTTTTAGGTTTGATGCTACATTGGATTTATAAAGAACACGTGTGTGTGTGTGTGTGTGTGTGTGTGTGTGTGTGTGTGTGGGAGGGATATATCTGCGGTTATAAAATGTATTGTAATGCTAGTGTTGACATTGTAGATCTAATGTTGTTTAGAGATATTACACTTAACACTTGCAACTCCCGTTGATCGTTGCTGACGATGTCTAAGGAGAATAAATCATGAAGTGCACGAAAATGTTCAATACAGCTTTCCTAAGAAGAACTATAATGTCCAATCTCTCTTTCTTTCCATTATTCCGAGGCGTTCTAAGCTCCCCACACTACCATTAGCCTCTTCCCACATATACACACACAAGCACATATCACAGATCTTTGCTTGCAAACAGACTAACACACACACACACGCAGAGAGAGAGAGAGAGAGAGAGAGAGAGAGAGAGAGAGAGAGAGAGAGCAGACCGTGAATGATACGAACAGCTGTGCTAGAAATACGAACATCCGTCCTTTGGGGGAGATACGGACATTCGAATGTAAATGCAAAAGACTTTTCCATAAACCTTGTAGTCAAGACATCGTAGCATTTCTCACAGTCTCTCTCTCTCTCTCTCTCTCTCTCTCTCTCTCTCTCTCTCTCTCTCTCTCTCTCTCTCTCTCTCTCTCTCTCTGTGTTTTTTTTCCACAAAAAAAAACAAAGACAACATTAATCATCTCTGTCTTCTTAGAATCCTAAGACGAACATAGACAGCCAGATCATGCTTCACTTGTCTGGTACAACGGAACCAAAAATGAATATCTATCAATACTCAAATTGATATCCTTAAGAGCAATAGAACTGCACCTAAACTGGCTTAATAAAAAAAAAAAGATAGGAAACGGAAAACAATTAGAAGGATTACCCATTTTCCGAGAAGGGGAACATAAGATATTCTGTGACTACAAAGATGCGGTAAACATTTCCAAACATCGTTCATGAAACCATCGTACACTTGCATATACAATGCCAAACAGGATCCTTCCCTTCCTCTTTTTTTTTTCTTCTCCTTCTTCTCTTCTGACAGACGACAAGCGCTCGCATATCACCTTCGGGCAATAAATAACAATTAAGCCATGCCCGATTTTCCTATTAGGTGGATGATTCCGTGTTTTATGTTTGATAATTTCTCCTCATAAAGTCGTGGGTAAAAAGAAAAGACTTTGGGTTCTGGCGAACATATTTCTGCCGGATGCGGTAACACGATCTCCCGAGGCTATGAAGTCTTATTGTAATGTTGCTTTAAGTAATCTCCCTTTCCATCTTTGACCTCGTTCCCCGTGTGCATGGGGGTGGTGGATCAAGTGTAGAATATAGCCTTATAGATCCACTATATAACATGATACAACCCTACACCTCCACCATCAGCACCCTCCCTTGCTGTGTTGCTTAATACATCTCTGTACATCTGCACTACAACCGCCCTCCCTTACATAATACAGCAATCTACCTCCACCATAGGTCCCTCTCCCTTACATAATACACATTCCTACAGCTCGACCATACGCACCCTCCCTCGACACAATACAGCCCCTACACCTCCACCGTAAAGCAACCTCCTCCTCCTCCTCCCCAACATCATACATCCCCATAGCTCCACCATACTCACCCTCCCTCAATATATATACGAGCCCTGCTGTAGCGCAGGGAATGAATCGCCAACGCTGCCTCGCGGTGATTGTAAATAATCCAAGAAGGATCCCTCACTTTCTATGCACCAGTGTTGACTGATGAGCGTTTCTCGTAGTGCCCCATGTCGATGGCTAACTGTATCTTCACTTTCTGTACTACGTCTGGTCTCTTTAAACCTGTATTGATGAGCAGTTCCAATATTTCCGATGTGGCAGTTGAACTGACGGAGATGAATAATGTCAATGTTCCGTCTGTCTGAAATAACCAATGAGGGACGGCGATATCCGCTGTGCTAACGATGCAAGTCGGGAAAGATATGGATCCAATAAGGCGCATTTTCCCCTATTGTTGTGCGTTAAAAAAAGGGGACCTTAACAGCCCTCGTTTGGATCCCTTAATCGATAGATGAATTCTTTCTTGCCTCGTAGGTTGAAAGATCCGAAATTTCTCCTGTTACTTGTCCCAAAAGGGAAAGAGAGAAAAAAGAGAGAGAAAAAAAAATAATGGGATACGTAAGATGATTAACGAATTTTCAGCTATAAATAAAACGTGGGCAAAAGCGTTTTTCCCTGCAGCATAAATATGGTCTTGAACTTTACGGCAGTAACATGTAAGGTCCATTACGGTCTTTGGTGACTTGGGGTGAGGCACGTTTTATAAGTCTGATGCTATATTTTTTTTTTTTTTTTTGCTATTATTTCCACCAAGAATATTGCTCTTTTCAGTCCATTGGTCTTCTACATTTTCTATTTTATAGGGGCGACTTTGTTCTACAGTCCAGGAATTGATTGTATCTGATAAAAGCCAACCAAAATTATTCATTGCTTAAAAGCAAATGGTTGATAGCAATTGAAATCCAATTCTTTTTTTTCAAGTAGACAAGCAAGAGGAGCGACCTGTTTATGAGTCTAAGCTTAGCTGTCAAAGTGCACAAGAGACCTAACTAAGGTTGTCGATGAATTTAAAGGGATCTAAACCTGTTTGAAGGTTGCAGGAGCCGAAAAATTACCTACGTGTTTAGGGACCTAAAATTTTCTTGCTTATTTCAGGGATTTAAACCTATCTGAGTCTAAGAGACCTAAAACCTGTCGATGAGTGCCAGGTACCTAAAACTGTTACAGACGAGTGTTAAGGATCTAAATCTGTCTGTGCATCTTAAGATCCTAAAACCGTCGTAGAATGTTAAGGACCAAAACCTACCGTTGTTCAAGGGAACTAAATCTGTCTACGAGTGTCAGGGACCCCTTACTTGTCTACGGAAGTCAGAATTTAAATCTGTCTACGTGTTTCGAGGTCCTAAAACTGTCCAAGACCAAAAATATTTGCGTTTGAGGGATCCAAGTCTGTCTAACGGTGTCAGGGACCTAGTCCTCGTATTTCAGGGTCATAAACCTAACAGTGTGTGTCAAGGAACTAGGCTTGTCTACGTCTATCTGCAACATAAACGTAATTACCCGTCTCTCGGATCTAAATCTGTCTGCGTGTTGTCTACGGGTACAAAACGAGAAGGGCTAACCAGCGGAAATACTAGGTACCTCTCAAAGCAATAAACAAACCAGTTGGAGTTCCCTTTTTTTTCTTTTGCCAGTTGGGTATCTTTATTTTATCTTATTTACTTTAGACTGCCTATCTTTTTTTTTTAAACTCGGCACATGACCTCAACAAGCCATTATTCTGCTTCTATCTTCGGATCTTTTTTTTTTTTCTTTATCTTTATTCTTATCAGTCGTTATCATAAAATTTTACCCTCGCTTCT
Organism: Panulirus ornatus; assembly: GCF_036320965.1. Lineage (NCBI taxonomy): Eukaryota > Metazoa > Arthropoda > Malacostraca > Decapoda > Palinuridae > Panulirus > Panulirus ornatus. The sequence goes on from NC_092245.1 coordinate 14,872,717, forward strand.
TTTCTCTTCAAGAGCATTTCAAGATCGTCCTTTAAGATTATGTTGTTGTCTTCACCCAGAGATATATAGAGGGGTTCCTTTACACTACAATATATCTCCTTATGCCGTTAACTTTTTTCACCCAAAGAAATATTGTATTAAAGGAGGCTCCAAAACACTGCAGTATATCTAGTTATGTAAAGTACAAAAAAAAAAAAACAGAAAAAGAAGAGACCTTAGAAAACGAAAGCTGGAGACCCACTGTAAATTTCGTATTCAAGACAATTTCTTTAATTCAGTTTCTGTCCCTTTCAACGCTCTTCAAATTTATCTTTTTTTAATTCTTTCTTCTTGAAAAAAAAGTAGAACACGTGAGACTGCAAGGTTTACGAAGGAGCATGAGTTGGTATATATCACTGACATATTCTCTTACGGAGTGCATTAAGTGAGGGACCATGAGCTGGTATATCAATGACATATTCTTCTACGGGCGTTTTAAGTGAGGTGATTATCTTGGATATACTTAAAGAAATGGTCAAGTACTGAGAGCTGGCTGGCACGGGTGGTGGCGCTGGAGTTCGGCGGGAAATATCAGATCTTCCTTCGATTTACGACCAAAGGAATCCATTAATCATCTTTTAATCTCTCTCTCTTCATCATTTCTATCTATGCCTTCTTCTCTATGTATTTCTCTTTTTTTTCTCTTAATCTCTCTGGTCATCACTTGTATTTGTGCCTTCTTCTCCATGTATCTCATTTCTCTCCACCCACTTCCCCTTTTATGTACGTCTATTCTTTACGATCTCGCTAGACTTGTTATTCATTAGACCCAGGGTGGGGACACGACGTAAGACTTCCAGAAGTGAGACTCGTACGATCAGGGGCATTTAACAGAGTGCTGAGGAGGAGGAGGAGGTGGTTTGTACATACGGCTGCAAAAACTGGCCCACGTTGGCCAGAGCCGAGGTTGGAGATGTGTTTCTAATCGGGTAATGAGAGAGAGAGAGAGAGAGAGAGAGAGAGAGAGAGAGAGAGAGAGAGAGAGAGAGAGAGAGAGAGAGAGAGAGAGAGAGAGAGAGAGGAGGGGGAGATCTTCCATGTAGGGTACGAAGGAGCGGACGATGTCCGTATATATCTATATAGAGGTCAGTGGGACGGGGACTCTTTGGGGCGTCGTCGGCTTCAGTGTGGGGAGGCTGGCAACGTCATGCAACCCCATGGGCGTTGATGATGTTGTTGGTGTTGCTGGTGGTGGTAGTGGTGGTAGTGGTGGTAGGGGGGGTGGTGCTGGGTGGAGAGGCGCTTTTGGTGGTGGGGCGTTGTCAGTGGGTGGTGTTATATGTGGTCCGCGACGTTGGTCTTTAAGTGGTGGTATTTGTTCTCAGTGGTGGCTGTTGTTGTTGTTGTTGTTGTTGTTGTTGTTGAGTGGTGGTGGTGGTAGTGGTGGTGGTACGAGGTGTTGTCAGTGGTTCTTGATGGTGGTGAATGGTTGTAAGTGGCGATGGAAATCACCAATCGACTTAGGTAATGGTGACTGTTCTTAGGGGTCTGCATTGGGTTGGTTGGGGTGGGGGTATAAGTGGTGTCATTTTAGTGAGACACAGTTAAGAGCTGTCACTAGTGGATATAAGTATAAGTAGAAATATCCCGGCAAGTGTTGTTGAAGTTAGTTGGTGGGGAGGAGCTTCGTGAGTGACAAATGTTGGTGATGGACTGTCGGTTATCTGAGGAAGGGAATTGAGTTATGTAGATGACTAGGTGATTATTTAGGTTCTAGGTCTGTCCACTGCCAAGCTCATCAAGGCCAACCACTTTCAAGTTATATACCCGTCGAGTATAATTGGATGATTACCAAAAATCTTGTTTACGCGTTCAAGACAATTCTCAGACCATATATATATATATATATATATATATATATATATATATATATATATATACATATATATATATATATATATACATAGATACATAGATGGATAGATAGATATATAGATATGACCCTACTTGTTATGTGGATATGTGGTTTCAGTAAGTGCCGACGACAGGTGATGACGTATCACTCCTAATGGGTGGGTGTAGGTGGATGGGTTTGAGGGTGTCTACCACTATATGCTGCCCATGAAGTGCAATGGGGATGTTACCTGAATGCTCAACAGCTCTTGCTCCGCCAACGTTCATACCATTCAGGTAATCAAAGACCACGAAACATTTATGTGACTCCTACCAACCTGTGATGGAAGAGTGTATTAACATACCTTTTCCTCAACCTGCCACTGGTATATATATATATATACATTTTTTACACCCTCTAACTACCCGAGTCCAGAGGGGCGAAAATATCATTCATATCCCATAATACCGGCGCGTAGTGTGATAAGTGCGTCGTTAAGTGACACATTAATATCCCTAAACTACCTAAGTACACGAATATGGCCATTACATGTCAACTGGAGGCTAATTTGCCATGAGCAAAAGGAACCGCACCGCACACCTCTCTCCTCACGGAACGACCAGTCGCCTCACGGAACGACCAGTCGCCTCACGGAACGACCAGTCGCCTCATGGAACGACCAGTCGCCTCACGGAACGACCAGTCGCCTCACGGAACGACCAGTCGCCTCACGGAACGACCAGTCGCCTCATGGAACGACCAGTCGCCTCACGGAACGACCAGTCGCCTCACGGAACGACCAGTCGCCTTACGGAACGACCAATCGCCTCATGGAACGACCAGTCGCCTCATGGAACGACCAGTCGCCTCATGGAACGACCAGTCGCCTTATGGAACGACCAATCGCCTCATGGAACGACCAGTCGCCTCATGGAACGACCAGTCGCCTTACGGAACCCGCCGCCTCACAGAATGACCTGTCGCCTCACGGAACCCGAAAGCCAACGAGGACAGGAACAGTAACACCAACGAAAGATGAGGCTCCAACAGGGGGGGTGTCTGGCTGGAGCACCAACGGCGGCGCCTCTGACACCAACGGGGACTCGGCACCAAGGAAGACTGCGGCACAAACTGGGGACCTGGCACCAACTGGGGTGTTCTAACACCAACGGAGACGCTGACACCAAAAACGGGCGACTCTGACACCAGCGGTGGTGCCTCTGACACCCATAGGGGTCGGACTGGGACACTAAAGGCGATGGACAAGTGACACCAACAGAGACCGAGAGACCAAGAGAGACACTAAGACACCAACAGAAAATGAGAGACACCCACAGGAAACTCTGCACAGACGTTAACAGGGGAAAGAAATAACGACAGAGATTGAGGAGCTAAGTGTGACTAGTCTCTCCGGAGTGACTTGAGGCTGAAAGGGTGGGAGTGGGCGTTCGAGTGAGGTGGCATTCAGGTGCTGAAGGTAACTCATATCTTGATGAATTAAGCGGCCAAGGACAAGAGGTCTGTATACAATCAACTGACCACTAATCACACCCGCTCTCCATCTGTTCTCCACACGCCTATTGTATTGCTTATCAAAGTGCACATAAGCTTTGGATTTAAGGGTAATTTGAGTTATCTTTCCTTTCCCTTGTGATTAATGAGCTGTTCCCCCATTCTACGTTTGTTTACGACATGCTGAAGGACACGAAAGAGCGAGAGAGGGGGGGGGGGGGAACACGTGGTGATAAGACAAGGAAATTTTTCTTCATTCTAGATATTTCTTATTGCCACATTAACGTCACAGAGACTATTTATGAGCAATTTTGATGACGATTCTCCTCCACCTTGATGGAGGCCGGGAACACCTACCTTCCATTGTCTCTCACGACATAAATACCAACAATAACACCTTGAGAGATAATAGAATATGTATTTATATAATTCAAGACAACAAGTAGGCCATTAGAGAGGCATTTTCCCCCCGTGTCTCCCACGATGACAAGATTCTAGTCTATATGTGGATATGTAAATTAGGCAGGTAACGTTCTGCACCAAGTCTAGACTTCGTATGCGTCTACAGTGATTCTCTCAGCAGTTATGTGACTTCCAAGATCACCACTACTCCTCCTCTTCCTCCTCCTCCTCCTCTCTGGTTGGCCTTTTAACGAGGCGACATTCCTGGCGAGACAGCAACAACGTGGCCACTCCATTGCCTTGCCAACTCATCTTGGTGTAAAAACAATTGCACAGATGATGCCATACCAAAACGAGAGAGAGTGAGGGGGGGTTGTGTGTGGGAGGTGGTGGTTTCCGTCATCAAGAACACCGACAAACTCTCGGAGGCGATCGTCTTTCGCTGAAATTTCAAGGTCTTTGAGGTTCTTGAACAGAGAGAGAGAGAGAGAGGAACTCCTCCTATTGATTCTGCAAGACGCTGTAGATCGTCTCCCTGGACCTCCTTGTAGAAGATACAATTGGAGGTTATATTCAAATTCCCGACCACCGCCGCCACCACCACTCTCCGTTACTCGCCTACTCTGTCAACAAAGCAGATCCGACCCATCAGCTGATGGAACCAAAACAAACCCACGCGGAGGTTACGTCAATATTCAGCTCGTTATCTACCTCTACCGTCAACCGGATGGGGGGGAACTGGAACCACTAACCTATATGGCTATGGACGATGGCGCCCTGGATACCCAGAATGCAATCGTAATATTCATTTGGTATTCCGTGCATAATTTTGCGTCCTCTCCCACGCCCTCAGACGTATCGTCCACTGAGCCAGACTTGTCCACATCTTCCGTCATCGGGACAGTCTTTGCTCCAAGGCCACCCAAAACCTGGTCGATGATATAAGGGAAGCAAGAAGTGGGGGATAAACGGAGAGGTGTGGGTGGCGTGTGTGTCTGGTGGGACGGATAATGGTGGAAGGGTTAGTGGTGAGGGAGGCGGTTAGTGGGGAGGAGGGAGGAGTTGGGGGGTGGTTTGGGGGAGGGGGAGGTTTGGGACGAGTGAAGGACGAGAGGAGAAAAAGCAAACTGACCGAGACGTTTTAAAACAGTCAGTCATTACGAAATATTTCCCATTAAAGCTTCAAAAAATAAAAGATCCTTTCTTTTCATAGCTCTCGATCCTTTTTTCCTCTTACTAATTCATTCGATTTCCATTGATCGAACAAGAGAAAAGGAGGAGTGACTCCAGGTTTGTTCCGCACCTTACCGTCCGTTGACGTGGCTGGATCCATTCTTCGGTACGGGTAGTCAGTCTGATGCAATCGTTACTGACTGACTTATTGATCGTGATGTGGAGCGTACGTCCCTTAGAGAGAGAGAGAGAGAGAGAGAGAGAGAGAGAGAGAGAGAGAGAGAGAGAGAGAGAGAGAGAGAGAGAGAGGGAGAGAGGGAGGGAGGGAGGGAGAGAGACCCAAGCCAGATGCATTATTGCGATCGTCTGCTAGTATGAAAAGGGAAATCGATAATGAAATATAGGACGAAAAGGGGGGGGGGGAGCACACACTAGGGTGAGGGTGACTGGGGGGAAAAGGGAAAAAGGGGTAGGAGGATTAAGGAAATGGGATAAAGGGAGCCGCTAGGGGGGTGTGCTTAAGGGTGTAAATGGAACTAGGTAAAGCAAGGCAAGCATACATATATCTTATGCACCGCCCTGCGGAACACGGCAAATCGATCGGAACGCTTGAAGCTTTGTTGTGGACCGAGACTGCAGAAGACTCTCGCCAGCTTATCGTTCAGTATCTACCTCTTCGTCTGGATGGATTGGGTGAAGGAGGAATGATAGTCTATCTTCCTCCTCGTTTCACTGGTTGGTCATACCTAGCCAGGGAGTGAGGGTAGATGAACCTAAAGGCAATAAGATTCGTTATCTTCGAGCTATCTCGAGTCAGAGTCTCTTTGCTTCGAACCTTCTCCAAAAGTCTGTTTTTTCTTCTTCTTTCTCTTTCCGTCTTTTTCTATCTCCCTCTTTCACTCCCGCAGTACTTCTCCCTCGATTTCCCTTCCTCTTACTCCTCTCTCTCTCTCTCTCTCTCTCTCTCTCTCTCTCTCTCTCTCTCTCTCTGCATCTACTCACTCCACCACTCCCCTCCTAAAAACCCCCTCCCTCTGACGCCTCCACCCTCACCCCCCAACATAGCGGAGCCCCTCCTCTTCCTCCGCTCCAACGAGAGCTCCTGTTACCGTAATTTTTATTGAAGTCTCCGGATAGGTGCCTGGCGTACGCTCAATTACTAGAATTTACAACTATTATGGCGAACTAAATATGTGGGAACACGTGTAATAGCCAAAACGCATGGCGGCTCCCTAGCTCCCTTGACTCTTCCACGGGGTTCTTGTGGCTTGAGGACGTGGTTATTTTTTTTTCCCTCTGTATGAGTTGTATGAGTGGCCACTGCTCCTTGAGGTTCACTTGTGTGATTAGTAATCTATACATTATACAGGGTCAGGGAGGATAGGTTATATGTATACGTAAGGTTAAAGGGGTGTGTGGACCTCGATCTACGGAACGAAGAACAATTTGATTATATGTGATTACTTATGATTACATGGGCATTCAGTGATGATTCGCATTCATCTGTGACGGTCATGCGTATGTCAGTAATCTCCATGATTCTAAGATTCATGAATAAAAATTCCAACGTGACGAATCCCTAATGTATTCTTTGTCACGTACTTTACACATTGTGTTTCTTTGCTTTTTAGATCTTTTTTTCCTCATCTCTCTCTCTCTCTCTCTCTCTCTCTCTCTCTCTCTCTCTCTCTCTCTCTCTCTCTCTCTCTCTCTCTCTCTTTCGTCGGCAGACACAAAAGCAGGAGACCGATTTTCGACCTGCAATCGTCCCAAGAGGCGTTTCGAATACTGAAATTCGTTCAGAAAGTTTCTGGTTGGGTAGCACTGGTAGCTGGCTGGTAGACTAGCTGACTGGTTGACTAGCTGGCTAGTAGACTAGCTAACTGGCTGGTTGGTAGACTATGGCTGACTGGTTGACTAGTTGGCTGATTTATTTGGGTTTAAGGCCTATACACTGCCAATGTCGTTTAATAAACCCTCGAACAAGGTGATATATATGACACAGAAATATTTCTACAGCCAAACCTGTATACATACACACATACACACACACATATGCGCAATGATTAATCTTTCCTTATTATTTGTCATTAATCATCTGTTTCTTCTTTAATGTTCATATCTGCATTTACGCCATAAAATCAAGAATTATTTTGAAAAAAAAAAGAGGTTTCTAATTAAAAGGTTAATTGCTCAATATAATCCTCATAGACCCGAGGGGTCCAGCTTTTAGATTACAGAAAGGAGGCAAACTGGCAATACCTCGTGGAGAGAGTTACCAGTGCAGGTATAAATATACGAGATATCTTTCTTTTTTCGCTTCTCTTTTTTTCCCCCATATGTTTAAACACGGTAGGAGCTGTGACGCTAACTATAGAGGGAAGGAAGGACGAGGAGGAGGAGGAGGAGGAGGGGGACTGAAGGATGAGGATGAGGAGGAGGAGGAGGTGGGGAAGACAGAGGTGGAGTATAGAAAGGTGGAGGAAGTTGTGCGTCACACTTATAATCTTCCCAGCCAGCTCCCACGGTCGTTTTAAGTACCTTGGCTTGCTCTCAGACACTTAAATCACTTATATTTATAACCACAATGACCCTTCAGGCCCACAAATCACTTATATTTATAGCCACGGTGACCCATCGCACCGCCTTAAGGAAGTATAGGTGGCTTACAACACCCACATGATATCAAGTAGGATTCAATACCATTTTTGTGGGAGGTAAATAATCTAATTTTGTTATTTGTTGATTCAAGGTGGATATACGGAAGGTGAAGCACTCCATCGAGAAAAGACTTTCTTTCCATCCGTTAATGGAAATATTTTTTTCGCTCTATCTTAAAACCTGTGCTTCGATGGTGCTCTTAAAATCTGTTTATTATGCAAGATGCTCTTTGAATCTCAATATGGACGATGCTCTTTATATCTGCTTTTGGAAGATGTTCTTTAAATCTTCTTATGGAAGATGCCCTTAAAAATCTATCTATGGAAGATGATCTTCAAATCTGTTTATGGAAGATTTTCCTTGGGGGTATGTCTCTGACTTCGTAGCTAAGTTCTGCAGTGATGTTAATTTCACACTGCCATTCACCTCACAGTGAGAGAGAAAAAAAGAATATGTCCTAAAGGCTTTAAGCCAAGCCAACCTGAGGTGCTTCAATGACTTGCAGGTCTACAGTCCCATTAAACTTGATTCCAAAATTGATGGAGTTTGGATTTATTGAACTGGGTATTACGAAGTATGTGTGTGTGTGTGTGTGTGTGTGTGTGTGATCACGGTACAGAGACCAAGTTCTGCACTCGCTGGGGCCTCATCTTTCGAACTTGATCATAAGTCTTCAAATATCTGTATACCTTCCACATTCACAGTTTCATGACTCGGTTTATTTCAGTCACCCACTACTCTTATATACGTAAATGAATACATTTCTAACAAAATTCTTCATCTAATTTGAGTAAATATATATATATATATATATATATATATATATATATATATATATATATATATATATATATATATTGACACGTGCTATTCCTCTAAGTGCAGATCATCGGCAATGGCACGTATATGTGTAAACACTCACCTAATGGAAATATACTTTCCTGTCTGTAACACCGCATACAAATGAACCCCATTTATCTCTCCAACCTTACCGTCAACCCACCTTACAACCCTTTATAACACACACACACACACACACTCACACACACTTGTTCAACAGTCGGTATACATTCTCTCTCTCTCTCTTTCTCTCTCTCTCTCTCTCTCTCTCTCTCTCTCTCTCTCTCTCTCTCTCTCTCACACACACACACGGTCATGCATATACCGTCATGAACTCCTCAGAACAACCTAGAAAGGACGTCGGGAACGGGCCCTTACGAGACAAAGAACGGCTGGCTGTTGGGCTGTGGAGTGGGGGGGTAGGGGTTGGGGTTGGGGGCTGGCGTCCATGCATCACCTGTGGACGAAGGGTTGGCAAACCTGTAGGAGACCCCACGATCCCTATGATTAATGGGTTGGCAAGCCTGGTGATTTATCACACACACACCCTTGCGTGCTCTGTGTGGTGGTGTTGCCGTCCATCTACTCCAACACACTGTTAAGTCACAGAAAGTTGCTGGTCCTCTTGCGGGCTACTTTCTTTTTAACTTTTTAATCCTCCGCCCGAGGTGCGCCACCTCATCACAAGGTGTCTGGACGCGGGGCTCAAGACTTAACCTGTTAATTTGGATTAGCGGGAAATATTTACGAAACGTCAGCAACACCATTATGTACCTTGAGGTACGAGCCTGGGGAGCCATTTTAGGCCACGAGTTGTGCGTATTATGTGAATGTTATGTTCTTGTGGGTTTTTATATTTGCATGCGATCATTATTAGATAGCTGTCCTGTGTGTGTGTGTGTGTGTGTGTGTGTGTGTGTGTGTGTGTGTGTCAGTCTGTCTGTATATTTGTGTCCGTTCATATACGTCAGTGTGTGTGTGTGTGTGTTTTGTGTCTGTCTGTATGTTGTATATTTGTGTATGTTCGTTAGCGCGTGTGTTTCTGTGTGTATATGTGTTTCTATCTGTCTGTATGTAAGTATATGTGTATATGCTGATGTGTGGGTGTGTCTATATCAGTTTGTGTATTAATCTCTTCCTGTGTCTGTGTGTCTCTCTTTCTCTCCTTGTTTGTGTATACCAATGTGTGTGTGAGTGTGTCTGTGTGTGTGGGCGGGGGATGATATGTGTCTGTTTATGTGTTAATACCTCTGTATATACGTTTCTTTCCTACTATCTGTGTATTGTAATGTGTGTGTGTGTGTGTGTGTGTGTGTGTGTGTGTGTGTGCTCAGGTGTTTGCGTGCGCTACGTGCAGGTGTGTGCGAGTGAATAAGCCCTCAGGGTCGTTAATCAAAGCGAGATGTCGTATAATTTTGAGTAATAAGTTCCATGTAACCTTACTGACTATTACATGACTAACTCTCAATATCATGTATCATCTGGGACATACGACACCATCTGGGACATACGACACCATCTGGGACATACGACGCTGCCTGGGACATACGACACCATCTGGGACATACGACGCTGCCTGGGACATACGACACCATCTGGGACATACGACACCATCTGGGACATACGACACCATCTGGGACATACGACGCTGCCTGGGACATACGACACCATCTGGGACATACGACGCTGCCTGGGACATACGACACCATCTGGGACATACGACTCTGCCTGGGACATACGACACCATCTGGGACATACGACGCTGCCTGGGACATGCGACACCATCTGGGACATACGACGCTGCCTGGGACATACGACACCATCTGGGACATACGACTCTGCCTGGGACATACGACACCATCTGGGGCTTACGACACCATCTGGGATACACGACACTACATGGGATATACGACACCACATGGGACATACGACATCACGTGGGACATACGACACCACATGGGATATACGACACCACATGGGACATACGACATCACGTGGGACATACGACATCAACTAAGAATAAGACACCATCTATGGTAGCCTACACCATCTAAGACATTGTGAAAGCAGCTGGGACATACGACACCGTCTGCGGCATACGACAACACCATCTGGCACATCTGACACACCATCTGGGAAATTCGACTCGATCCGGAACAAACGACACCGCCATCCGAAGCTTCGGAGAAATTCTAAAACACTTTTCATATATATAAAGAGAGAGAG